>NW_013674858.1:6753-11683 GCF_000517525.1 Limulus polyphemus
GTAGTACATCGAGAAGAGTACGAAGGCAGCTGTTCATAAAGGCCTTTCACTGGTAGATGTATAATATTGTAGTATATCGAGATAAGTACAAAGGCAGCTGTTCATAAAGGCCTTTCACTGGTAGATGTATAATATTGTAGTATATCGAGATGAGTACAAAGGCAGCTGTTAATAAAGGCTTTTCATTGGTAGATGTATAATATTGTAGTATATCGAGATGAGTACAAAGGCAGCTGTTAATAAAGGCTTTTCATTGGTACATGTATAATCTTGTAGTACACCGAGAAGAGTACAAAGGCAGCTGTTCATAAAGTCTGAACTTATATATTCCACTTTAATGGTATAATGGTTTGGAGTTAAAAGTAGTGAGTTTTATTGGGTTTTTTATAATATTCACTGAGACTAGAGGGAAGGCAGCTAGTCAGCAACACCCACCGCCAACTCTTGGGCTGCTCTAATATATTAATGGAATTTGATCATCATTTTAATATCCACGACCCTAAGATGCAGAATACTATTTGTGGCAACAGGACACAAACCATGGATCCTCGGATTCACAGTCCAGCAAGTTAACCACTAAGCCACGATCGTCTCTCGTGAATTTAGTTTACTGGCTCAAATGTTCGGAAAGTTAAAAAAGGTTTCTTCTAAAGAACTACAGATTTTCCACGTTAATAATTTGGCTCAAAACGTAACTTCACTTTCAACTCTTACATCACTTTTGAAATATTTGATTAGCACTCCAAGGTTGCTAACGCCGTATTTAGTAAATTACAATAGTACATTTATGTCCAAGATTAAATCTATAAATACGTCTTGTTATATAACGCCCACACGGCCGAAAGGGCGAGCATGTTTGGTGTAACGAGGATTCGAACCCGCGCCAAACAGATTGCGAGTCGAGCTCCCTAACCACCTGGCCATCCAGGTCGTTATGATACCATATCTATGTTCAAGGTTAAATCTATAAATACGCATATATACCCCGTCTTGTTATATATATATATATATATATATTCAGGGTTAGACTCCTACCAAAAACTGTGAGTTCATGGAACCCTCATTAATTGTTAATGACTGGGTGATCTCATGGAACCCTCATTGATTGTTAATGACAGGGTGATCTTCATGGAACTCTCATTGATTGTTAATGACAGGGTGATCCTCATGGAACCCTCATTGATTGTTAATGACAGGGTGATCTCATGGAACCCTCATTGATTGTTAATGAAAACAAATAAAATATATTTTTGACATGATGTATGAAGTGTAAATATTTGTTTTTCGAAACGAACACACGCTACCTGAAAGTATACAGGAATTTAACTGTTTCCTTTCTAATATGAGTTAGGTATAATGGCTGTCTTTGTTATCACGTGATCCACCCTACATCAAACTTTCACGTGATCCACCTGATGTTATATCAAGCTTTCACGTGATATACCCTATATTATACCAATTCTTTAATTCACATTATCCACCCTGTATTATATCAATTCTTCATGTGGTCCACCCTGTTTATGCTGATATTGACACTAGTAAGTCACTTAACGCGAGAAAGATTAATAATAACAACATTTTTGAACTATCACATCCTGTTCGATAGTAAACTTCTTGTGCTTAGAAATTACCATTATCTTGATGAGACAAATAACATCATAATTCAGCATTACTATAACAGGAAATATTTAAATTAACTGTTTCAGAACTTTCTTGCCCCCCCCCCCCGGTGGGGCATCGGTAAGTCTACGGACTTACAACTCTAAAATCCAGGGTTAAATTCCACGCGGTGGATACATCAGATAGCCCAATGTGACTTTGCTCTAAAACAAACAAACCGAACTATTATTTAAAACGTAAGTTTAAGAAGTGAACTGTGTAGATAAGCCTACTCTTAATTTTCAAGTTTCTGATCTTCTAATCATTGTATTGTGAAATACAAAATGAGATACGCTGTCGTCAGCTAGTAGAACAACTGATACTATATATATTATGGCCTGTTCGTGAGACATGCCGACCAAATGGCAAGCGTGGCATTGTCACGTGCAATATAAAGACATGGTCAACGTGGCTGTGTCGTGTACACGGCCAGTATTCTCGAACGGACGTATGAGTAATACACTTGTTGCAGTCTTCGTAAATATATTTATATATATATCCTTACACGAATCTCTGGATGTAAAACTAAGAGGAAAGGACGAGATAGCCAACAAGACTTGGAAACTGGCTTTCGTCCCCGGAGGCTGAGACTGTGAGTGAGCTGTGAGAGGCTGACTTGCCTTCCAGTAAGACGTAAACGTAAGAAGTGGGCCTACATATAGAGAGCAACATCGCTCCCGTAGTTAATGTTGTTATACTCCTGCTTCGTTGAGTACATGCGTGTTTCACTAACCTGTAATCCGAGCGGGTGTTCAACACATTTCTCTCCCCGATGTTTTCTAACGATTCCATTTGCTTTTGGTCCATGAATGGCGAGGAAGATGGTAAGATATGTAAATTATGCGTGTTAGTTAATGCTATATAGCAGGCCTCTGTGAAGAATAATGACGTTTTAAGTCTTAACAAGTTAAAAGTGTTCGTTTTTGTTTTATTCCATCGCCGCGATTTTCAGAGTACAGCTCAATCCTTTAAGCTCTTTGCAGGAAAATTTTTAAATCCGGCTCATCAAGATGGCGGATGGATGGAGTAAGTAAATGATAAATATTGTTTGGACGAAAAGAAGGCTAGTTTAGATAACGTACAACTCGTGCTGTACCGTTTCCAATAAACGTCGCACTGCACGGTATCATTAACTTAGTTAAAGTGGAATTTTTATGCATTGTTTATGTATTTAACAGGTTAAATATTTCTTTATAGACTTACAGTTAGCAGCGGAACTAGGGAAAACTTTGTTGGACAGAAATCAGGAGTTGGAGAACAGCTTACGTCATCAGAACCTGGTAATCGAAGAGCAGTCCCGGGAGGTAGAAGTAAGTTGAAGTACATGTTATATAAACCGTGTTAAAGCCGAGGGTGGACGTTATCCACCCACTACTTGTGACGGACCGTCATTTTTCATGCTTCTAACTAAATTTTTATTTGTCTTTAAAACTAGTTTTTGAAGTTTTGAGTTTTGTTACTTTATCTTCATCTTGGATAACTCCTCTACGGTCCAGATCACCCTGTCATTAACAATCAATGAAATTGTTAATGACTGGGTGATCTCATAGAACCCTCATTGATTATTAATGACAGGGTGATCTCATGGAACTCATCGAGTGGAGTACATCTAGCTTTATTGAATGTTGGTGTATCTTCGAGTGGAGTAAATCTAGCTTCATTGAACGTTGGTGTGATCTCGAGTGGAGTGCAAGGTTAGATTGAGTGTTAGTATGTTTCATATAGTGAAAATATCCGCCACCTAACATGTAATAATTCACCACAATTGTCAACGTAAAGCTTCATTTCTGTTTACTAATTTATGAAAAAAATCCAAACGGCCACCAGTATTAAGTTAATTTGTTGCAGTCAATGAATACAGCCATTAAAACAATTCTCATTCTGAAAAGTGCCGCGATTAGTGAAATATCATCATTACCAACTCGTATATCACGTGGGACGTAAACGATCGAGATTTAGATAGATCTTGTATTCAAATTAAAATATTAAGTACATATATGAGCATGCGCATATTACTTTAACCAGCGTGTTTACATTCAGTGGTGTATATTGTATTCATTTTCCATAACTTCGTCAGATATATACCTTTTTTTTAAATATTTAAAATAGTACAGATTAAAACAAAAAGGTCTTCGTTTTTTAAGTCATGGCTTAGTGATTATGGCGCTGGATTCGCAATTTGCGGGTTCGAATCTCATCACCGAACATACAATCCCCTTTTGCCTTGGGGACTGTGTAATGTGACGATTAATCAATTAAAGTAGCGGATTCTATTTCTTTGATGTTGCAGGAAAATCTAAGTTAAACCTCACTAACACATGAAACGCGCTCGCTTTACACAGAGCTGCTGGGATTAAAAACCCCGTTAAATCCTTATCATAAATAAAAACTATACAAACATAAGTTGTTATTCAGTGCACTTCAGGACCAGTCCTTTCAGTGTCACAAACTGGAACGTTGACTGGGCGCAAGTTAGGCCTTATCTTTTGAAGAAAACGAACTGGTGTAACCAAACCATATTCTCGATTATCGGGAAAAGGTAATAGACTTGTAATTAGGTTAATAATATGGAAAAGGGAAAAATACAGAATATTGCCCTGACTAAAACGAATGAAAAATTCAAGATGACAGTATCACGAGCCTTTTCTTTCATTTTTCGATTGGTTTCAGTTTTTTTTTCTTGTGTTTTAAATGGGTCCTCCGGTGGCTCAGTGGTAAGTTTCTTGTTTACGTTCATCTTTAACATTCTTTTGTTAATCGTGTAAAATTATTATTACAGGGTGGAACCCTCATTGATTGTTAATGACAGGGTGATCCTCTTGGAACCCTCATTGATTGTTAATGGCGGGGTGATCTTCATGGAACCCTCATTGATTATTAATGACAGGGTGATCTTTATGGAACCCTCATTAATGTTGGTGTGACCAGATGTACTCCACTCGAGGCCACACCAACATTCAATAAAGCTAGATGTACTCCACTCGAGGTCACACCAACATTCAATAAAGCTAGATGTACTCCACTCGAGGTCACACCAACATTCAATAAAGCTAGATCTACTCCACTCTAGGTCACACCAACATTCAATAAAGCCAGATGTACTCCACTCGAGGCCACACCAATACTCCACTCTAGGTCACACCAACATTCAATAAAGCTAGATGTACTCCGCTCGAGGCCACATCAACATTCAATAAAGCTAGATCTACTCCAATCAGTTACCGATTTTCAAAGTATATCATATAAATGGTCTTATCGTATTGATTGACAG
>NW_013674858.1:12683-25495 GCF_000517525.1 Limulus polyphemus
CATAGAACTATAATCTGATAACCAAAGTTTATTTAAATGTATGGGTATATTCGAGTTTTCGTGGTATATATATAGATATAAAATCCTGACCTCTGATTGGAGGAGGTGTATTGCACGGTATGATAATGCTACAAATTTATTAAAAACAATTACAGATATTTTAAAGTGAACGACATAGCTTCGACCAATTAAGATCACTTAATGGAAACAGCTAAATTCTTTACTATTCCACCTATAAGTTCGGGGATAAGGTTTTTCTCGTGACTGCGTTTGTTGTCGTTCTCGTTTACATGGATATTCTTTTGAGTACAAAAGCAATGTTCGAACTTAAAGTTCACATTGCCATTGTATCACGATATTTATTACGTGACATTTCGACTGTTACCAATTACTAGAAGCTAAAGTGTTTCTTAAATCCCGAGCAGGGGGATTCCCCCTTTTAAAATAAGACCTTTTAATACGAACTTCCGGTCGTCATGCTTTCTTAATAACAATTGGCTCAGACTAGTCAAAGAAATTAGACTGTTTCACACTTTGTTTTTGGCAACTTTCAACTCTGTTAATATTCTTGATGTAACGTACTACATACCGTACAGAGTTCACACTTTGTTTTTGGCAACTTTCAACTCTGTTAATATTCTTGATGTAACGTACTACATACCGTACAGAGTTCACACTTTGTTTTTGGGAACTTTCAACTCTGTTAATATTCTTGATGTAACGTACTACATACCGTACAGAGTTCACACTTTGTTTTTGGCAACTTTCAACTCTGTTAATATTCTTGATGTAACGTACTACATACCGTACAGAGTTCACACTTTGTTTTTGGCAACTTTCAACTCTGTTAATATTCTTGATGTAACGTACTACATACCGTACAGAGTTCACACTTTGTTTTTGGCAACTTTCAACTCTGTTAATATTCTTGATGTAACGTACTACATACCGTACAGAGTTCACGAGGCCAACCGTATGGTGCGTTATTTCTAACATTGTCAATTTTATCAGCTGTTTAGAAGTAGAAAACTATTAACTGAAATATAAGCCCCCTAGCGGTTGAATGGAAGAGGACTCTATCTGGAGAACGGTAAACCTTATTATATAAACCTAACAACCCGAAAAACTTAGACGAGTGTTTTGTTTTGATAATTATTGTGTGTAGTCTTTTCGTATTACTTATTGAATAGAAATATAAAAATACACCATTGATGAGAAGCGGTTGAATGAAGCGATAAACTGATGGCCGTTTGGAGATTTCCTGTTTTGTTTTTCTAAGTTGAAAATCACACTTGCATAGCACAGAGTATATCAGTCTTTTAAAATCTCGACTGTTAGTGTTAACAAAGACAATAGGTATTTGTTTTTAACCTACATTATAAAAAAAAAATTGTACTAATATTGTCATAGTAACCATGCACTAAGAGAAGTCCGAGTATCACGTGTCTTTAGGATTGAACTAGCGTCTATTGAAAACATCGTAGACTAACATGATAGAATCTTTTCTTTATTGATCCTGTTCGTTTTATTTCTTTAAATGTGCACTGGTTCGTGAAAAACAAGATCCATCTGCTACGTCGGGTCATTTCCCGTCAGCTTGAAACCGAGTTGAATGTTGGAGAACAAAACAAGTAAACTAGTTTATTGAAGAATCATCTTCATGTGGTTCTCGAGTCGTAACGTAACCTGAAAGGTAGCCACGAGCAGATGAATGTCATCTCATTTTCTGCCACGAAGTTTATATTGGCTGTAGTGCAAATGACGTCACAGTCAGTCAGCATCGTCGAGCGCCATACTGGAAGTCAAGACAAACTATTGATTTGTTATTTGTATAAGTCAGTCTTCTTGAAATTAGTGAAATATATTGGTGTATATTAATCTTAAACAGTTCAAAATAATTTCTACAAACATCTTTATTGGCTTTTTAAAGGTAAACAAACCATATGATGACTACATCCGAATAGGCCTAGCTCTAATACACACACTGCTAGGTCTAATAATGATAATAACGAAGCCTTAGGTTACTAGACTAAACTGTACTGGTTACTACTACTGGTATATTAATATCATATCTGTTATATCAATATGAAGTTAGACATTTAGGCTCTAGCAACACTAGGCTAGTATCAGTAGCGTTGTTAGCTGTAAGATTCCATCTGATATAAAGTCGGATTAGTTATATCAATTAATAATTACTATAGTAATGCAAATAGCTTAATTAGGTCCATAACATATCCAACAGTATGCTGTAAACTGTAAAATAGTAAATACGACAGTCACAGTTCACGAGTAAGCCTAGAGGACGTACATTTTACGTAGTCCAGGCTTACAAAACACTATTTACTTCCTTGTAAGCAAAGGGTGAGACGTAAATCTTAAGGGTACTTTCGGTCCGTGATGGGATTAAACGCTAATTACCATTTTTTCCCCTCACACAATGATGCGATTGGTTACATAGAAATGTGTCTCTCTCGACCTATCAGTGGATGGCTAGAGTTATAAGTAACTCGTAATTGGTGGTTTTTTAATTGCTTCATTTTACTCTGGTCAGAATGTTTGTTAATTTAAAAAGAAAGAAAGAAACACATTAACTATGTATTCAAATTAGGCTAACACAGTAGGTTTTATTTAAATAAACCTTTAGATGATAACAAATGTTTAAAAACGTCAAATATATTTCAAAACATCCTTTTGTTATAGATATATTACCTCGGGGTCAGGAAAACAGTATTTCTGATATTTATAAAAGTTTGTTTGTTTGTTTTTAATTATGCACGAAGCTACACAAGGGCTATCTGTGCTCTGCCCACCACGGGTATCGAAAACCGGTTTCTAGCGTTGTAAGTCCGCAGACATACCGCTGTGCCACTGGGAAGCATTTATAAAAGCATCGTTAATTTGATAAGAACGAACATGGAGGAATCTGGTAACCAAAATGACATATGAGTTGGGCATAAGTAGGTGTGTCATGCAGCGTGATTGATATCCAATCTGTCCAATAAGAGGATCGTTTGTTGACATGTATTTTTTTACGATCGCGTTCCTTAAATCATATTATTATTATTTTTTTTAAACTGAAATATTATTTGTTGGATTTTCGTGTAAAGCCACTCGTGAAATATTTGCGTCAGCTGTCTGTAATTTTGCAATGATAGACTAGAAGGAAGACAGCTAGTCAACCCCCCCCTCCCCTCCGTCAACTTGGGCTATTCTTTAACCGAGAATATTCATATTATAACGTCCCCACAATCGAAGGAACGAGTATATTTGGCGTCGGGTTTCGATCCCGCGACATACGGATTTCTAGAAGTAGTAGTTTACAGGATAAGTTTAACTTAAGTTTTGCCAGAAACTGTATAATTAAACTTGTTTGAAGCCCGAAAGAAAGTGTCACCATTCTGTAACCAATTAATAGGCTGAGTGTAGCCTAGTAGTTAGTATATCGAACTGCAAATACAAGGGCCCATGGTTCGCGTCGTGATGCCACTAAATTGCTTAGCGCAGTTTGAGCCCACGCATGCACCAAGAATAACAGTCAAATCTCACTGTTCGATTAGAATAACCCTAGACTTGGCGGTGGGTACTTTTGACTAACTGCCTCTCCCTCCAGTCTATCAATTATAAAATAGGGTGGTAAAAAAAAAAGAACAAATGCTTTTACACTTGTAAAACAAATAAATAGACATGCAAGTAGAACTGAATGTAAATTTGAAAGATTTCGTAAATTTTTATCTGTTTTGAAACGTCACGTGATGTGTATGTGTTTTGTTCTAATCTTACTGTCCAGTCCCCTGGTGGCTGAGCAGTAAGTCTGCGGGCATATAAAGCTAAAAATCGGATTTCGATATCCGCGATGGACAGAGTACAGATAGCCCAAGCTGTACAGTTGCGCTTAAACTTACTGTTCCCTGGTGAGACAATTTACGGACTTATAACGCTAAAATTTGGAGTTCGATTCCTCGAGGTAGACACAGCCCATTTTGTAGCTTTGCGCTAAAAGAAACCTGGTGTTACTTTAGTGTAGTATTTGTGTTAACTTGGTGTATAAACTAATTAGATAAATCATTACCTATTAAGTTAATAAAGAACACGAGAATATAGCGATCGTTTTTAAAACGATAAGGGCTGTAAACGTGTATTATATTACACACACATTGCTTTAACAATAACTGTTAACAGCATCGTAGAACCCAAGGACAAGAATAAATAACGTAAAGAAAATTAACGTGAAAATGGCGGGAATGAATGAAATAACTGGAAATGACAAGAAGAGAATGTAACTATATATATAGACATTCAGTGTATTTGAAGTTCCGAACGAGTGAACACATTTGTAGCTGTGAACCAGAGTATCTGTAGACATACCACATACTTGATGGAAATGACAAGTACATTCTAGTATATCTCCTTGACATTGTTTTGTGGTCGATAATGGTGAAGTCGTGTGGTATGCCCCTGTAACATGTACCTTTGAATAACAGCGAGATCAATCAGTCAGTGTCCTTCACAAGTCTGAGGGTCGACGACTATGGAGCCGAAAGCGGCTCGTGGTTAACAAACTGTACTATTAATCTAAGGTTCCCTGGTTCGATCCCTGTCACCACCAAAAAATAAAATATCGCGCACCACATTTTGTGTGCGTTATAATACAAACGTTTAAATCGAGTAGCCCAAGAGTCGGCGGTGGGTAGTGTTCATTAGCTGCCTCTCCCCGTCACAACCACGTAAGTGAGATTTCACAAAAACAAAAAAGTGACGGAATATTCATTGTCAATTATAATGGTTTTTTCGTTGTACGTGCGTCAGTTTCAGGTGACAGCGAACTGGTCCCTGGTATCGAAAAGATTGAGAAACGCTGGTCTGGAGTATCACTTCAAAATTAGGGATGGCCAGCGCAGATAGCACTCGAGCAGTAGCATAAGTACAGAAGATGCCTCCCCCCGCGTAAAAAAGTAATTGGGCCTCTACATTTATTCCCTTTGTTGGCAATTCTTAAGTTTCTCAGGCTCTTTGAGCCCCCTACATTTATTCCTCTTGTGGTCAATTCTTAAGTTTCTCAGGCTCTTTGAGCCCCCTACATTTATTCCTCTTGTGGTCAATTCTTAAGTTTCTCAGGCTCTTTGAGCCCCCTACATTTATTCCTCTTGTGGTCAATTCTTAAGTTTCTCAGGCACTTTGAGCCCCCTACATTTATTCCTCTTGTGGTCAATTCTTAAGTTTCTCAGGCCCTTCGAGCCCCCTAGATATATTCCCCTTGTCGGAAATTCTTAAGTTTGTTAGGCCCTTCGAGCCCTCTACATTTATTCCCCTTGTGGTCAATTATTAAGTTTGTAAGGCCCTTCGAGCCCCCAACATTTATTCCCCTTGTGGTCAATTATTAAGTTTGTAAGGCCCTTCGAATCCTCTTTTGATTCGAACCTTCCCGTAATTGTGGATGCAGCATGAGCATACTTTGCGCGAAAAATCAGCAAATGAAAACTATGGTGTTTCAAAGTTTTCTCTTCCTCGCTGTCTGCACAAATATTCCTAGTTCTAGCTTCTTGTTTCCAATCTATTCCCTAATGTTATCGAAAAGAGCGAGTCTCTGCCCATCACAATCTCTTCGTTTTACCCATCACAATCTCTGCCAGCCTTCCCTCAGATCTAATTATACGCTCCAAGGTAACGCCTCTTCCGTTTCCATTAAATTAGTTTTGTCTTTTCACGTTCCTGTACTTCCTCATCAGTTCGTCTTTCCGTGTAGCTGACCTTTGGTATTTCATCTACACCACCACATTTCAAATGCTTCCAACTGTTGTTTTGTTTAATCAGACAGGATATACGTTCCCACCCTATAGAGTACGGCTTGACCGTAAGTAATATTTGTCCACTTCTGGTTGGTCAGTCTGACGACTAACGGTATCCGATCACATTTGAAAAAAAATATCGATCCCCCCCAGAGATATGGTATTGTTACGTCAAACATTTTTATAATCTAGAGATATTCAAATATTGAAATAACTCATTATAGGCTAGTCCGTGTTTAAAAAAAAATGTTACAAAATATAGAAAAAATAATAAAAAAAGATTTTTTGAACATCGGGTATTTGAACATCCGACAAAACGCACGCATTTTGCTGTACTTTTCGGTGGAGGCTTTAATACACTGGTTTCTAAACTGTGTGTTGCGAGATTTTCATCAAACGAATAATAATTAAGAACATTAAAAAATCTATACAAAAAAAGAAATTGCATGTGCCAGTAGGGGGCGTCGCGCAAATCAAGGTAAATAGGTTAGGGTGTCGTCAATGGAAAAAGTCCCCAAGCAACCGAGCTAATATTGACTACCATACACACGTACAACTTATGTGTATATTAATTTACGACTTGAAAGTGATATAGTGGGTTATGTCAAATAAAAAAAACAATACTTGTAGAATAAATATAAAATAATATTTTACATAAATATTTTCTTGAATAATTATATTAATTTCACGTGTAGGAGAAAGAAAGCCTCACGTTGATAAATACAGACTTTGTGGAGATAGCCAGTTCTTCTTTCAGTATTGATTCACCGTGTTAAAACTAATACTCATCAACATTATGGATTCCAGTAACAGTTGTGTGTGTAGGAAGGAGTTGCTTCGCTAGACATATAGATCTACATAATTATAACAGTACTGTCTGTTGTCTGTCCAGGTAATTACTTCGCAAGGTGTGGATGGATTTTGACCCAAATTGGCATGGAGGTTCATTGGGTCCATGAGGAGATATATATATATACACAGATTTTCAGTTTTGCATGGACGTTTTTTACAATTACATATAAAGGAAAGAACTTTTCATGTTCTAAGATAACCTTTCATTAATCACGAAGTTTTATAACTTCTCTCCAGGGGACGGGTACTCCAGTTAGTAATATAATTTATTGTTGCTATACAAGTCAGATATTTAAAAATCAAGGTGCTCTAGCATCCCCGGTTCTGATTAAAACGCTGTTTTAATATTCACATTCTAGATAAAATTTTTATTAACACGTGCATCGGGTAATTGCAGACGCCAGAACTAGCTTTAAAAATGATACTTTAAGTGAACAACAGTAACGTGTGTAAGTGTTCACTGTTCGAACCATTTAATGATAGGACTTGTTTTACCGGAATTGGGTTACAGTGGGACTAGGGATCTGCATTACAACGTTACAAAGCTCCTTACACACCAGGAGAAGGTTGAACGACTTCCGTCTGTGTTGGTTTTTAGTCTTGTTTATCGGTGAAACTGTGTCGTTTTCTTTCGTCTTATAAACGCGGTTTCTTCTCAAGTTTCTGAAGTTATAACACACTAATTCCGAATATTGAACTTAAATGACTATTTTTTTTTCTTTGAATATCCTTTAAGCATAGCCTCGACTTGTTCCGATGAATATTGATATTAAGGTTAATGACGTCAATCACGTCGTTAAATGATTTGATTTTTTTTTTGGTTCTGTTTCCCAGTTCCTCGTTCTTTTTAAGATCTCGTACAAGTAAGGAACAGGTGCTGGAACTGACTGAGGTTTTCTGGATTCTGCTCTGGATTCATTTGTATAGATGATCAATGTTCACAAAAATTCGTACCTTGTCGGAAGATGGTCACACCTTTTTTTTTTTTATACTGAGCAATAGTGTTAAGGAAATTTTTAGGATATTGATAATGTCACATGACATAAATCTAACCGCTCAGTTAAACGAACGATAATATTATTAAGACAGCAGCTGTGTATAGTATATACCCAGCTGTTGTGTATGTACACAGCTGCTGTCTTAATAACATTATCGTTATATATTAATTAATATTTTAATCGTATTTCCTCAGTGTGTCTTTTATTTTAAATTACCAGGCTCATAGAAGAATAAAATGAACATTTCTATTGATTCAGGATGTTATAAAACAGAAAACGTAGAGCCCGTATTTACACCGTGTCAAAACTTACAAACCTTTTTTTAAAAAAAAATTAGATACGAAAAATAAAACTACAATTTCCAGTTACGTCTACCTGTAAACAAAATAGTTTGAAGAAGTTTAGCAACTACAGAAATTCATGGTAACAACAACTTGTATTAATATTTCTTAACATGTTGCCAAACTCTCCCATGCTGTATCAAATATGGTTTCTCTTGACCCACTTTTAAATTTTTCAGACCTTGTATTAGAATAAATAAAACGTAAGAATTGAAAAAAAAATGTACGTAATAAACAATTTACATAAAGTCTATTTTTATATCTCAGGGGCTACATGTTTTTGGTGTTAACAGTCACGTAAACAGATGGGTTGTTTCTTTCACGACGCATCTTCTATGCAAACATCATCACACCCACCACAAAAACTATTTATATAGAACAACAACAAAATAAGGCAACGATAAGTACAAGGAAAAAATCAACCATCATCCAAAAATAGCTTGACATCATACCTAACACTGGACAATGACTCGACACCATACGATAGTTCTAACGCTGGACAGTAGCTTAAAAATAGATGATAGCTGTAACACTGGACAGTAGCTTACAACTGGGTGATTCCTGTGACACTGGACAGTAACTTAAAACTGGATGATACCTGCGGCACTGGATAGTAGTATCAAACTGGAAGATAGCTGTGATACTGGACAGTGGTATCAAACTGGAAGATAGCTGTGATACTGGACAGTAACTTAAAACTGGATGATACCTGTGGCACTGGATAGTAGTATCAAACTGGAAGATAGCTGTGATACTGGACAGTAACTTAAATTGGATGACACATGACAGTAGCTTCAAACTATATAATAGATGTGACACTGGACAGTAGCTTCAAACTATATAATAGGTGTGACACTGGACAGTAGCTTAAATTTGATGACAAATGACAGTAGCTTACAACTGGGTGATGTCTGTAACACTGGACAGTAACTTAAAACCGGACAATGGCTGTGACACTGGACAGTAGCTTCAAACTGTATGATACCTGTGACACTCGACAGCAGCTTAAATTGGATGACACCTAACATTGGCTTCAAACTATATAATAGCTGTGACACTGGACAATAGCTTAAAACTGGATGAAATTTGTGAGACTGGACAATAGCTGTAAACTGGAGATAATTGTGGCACTGGACAGTAGCTTAAAATTGAAGATAATTGTATCACTAGACAGTAGCTTAAAACTGGATGGCAGCTGTGACACTGAGGAACAGCTCTGATGATGGATAATTTATCTTGATGAAAAGGTTGTAGCTATATCACAGACTACTGGAATGAAGTGTTTGTGTGATTTTTTTAAAGTAATGATGAAAAGTGTTTTTTATGAAATATAAGTTTTTTCTTTAAACAAATTGCTCATTTTACCAAGAAAAAACACGCCGAAACTTGTTTTGAATGTGTTAAGAATAGTATATTAAACTTCTATACTGATGAAGTTCCTTCAGCTGAACAAAGAAATGAAACTTACAGAGTGCAATAATTAAACTTCTTTACGTTTTTATATGGACCTTTTAACCTAATACCACATTTAAAGTTTTCATTAATATGTGTAACATTATTAATAGTTTGGACCAAAACTCTAATCTGATCTTATAGGTTGAAGCGACTGACCTGGTGAAAATTAACAAATTTTAGAGTAGTTTATTCGTAAGAGAAGTAAATTTTATTTAAGTATTATGTTACTTTGTTATTTTATCAATTAATTATTAACACCAAATGTATTTGACTATATATATTTCAAACTGTTAATGCAGTTTCCAAGGTCTAGCGTTTTTTAAGCTGTTGCTTTGATCAGTCTATAAGTTTTGTGGAAAGATTAGAATATACGTTTAGAAACAAATCATTTATTTATTTAATTAAAACTCTTCAAAAGTTAATGTCCTGACACTTGATACCTGCTCTTGTTTGTTTGTTTTGTTTACATTCGTACATAGATACTATAATTGGGCTACTCTTTACCAACAAATATTGGAATTTACCATCACATTATAACGCCTTCACGGTTGAAAGTACCGCAGATTGTGAGTCAAGTGCCATAATCACCAGGCCAAAACTAACTCTTAACAAGGTAATCAAAAACGAGCCAAAGCAATGGTAGTAAGACATGTTATGACTTCTTATACTAACCAACTACTACATTCCTCCCCTCTCAAAAACCAAGTCTTGTCCTTGAGCCTAACAAATTTAAAGTTCTAGGTTTTAGTAGTTGTACGCCAGTTTTTTCTGTGTTTGCTAACATTGCACGTCATGTAATCCTGTTCAGCGAGGGATGAAAAAGGAGTAAATTCTCTTACTAATTGAGGAAAAGTTTAATCTTCTAGTTACTAGCAATCTGAGTCTATACGTGTTAAATATAAAAGACATTGTTTAAAATATGTTTTAAATATAAAGGCAGTGCTTAATATATGTGTTAAATATAAAATACATTATTTAAAATGCGTGTTAATTAAAAAAAGACACTGTTTAAAATATGTGTTAAATATAAAGACACTGTTTAAAATACGTGTCAAATATAAAAGACACTGTTTAAAATACGTGTCAAATATAAAAGACACTGTTTAAAATACGTGTCAAATATAAAGGCACTATTTAAAATACGTGTCAAATATAAAAGACAATATTTAAAAATACGTGTCAAATATAAAAGACACTATTTAAAAATACGTATTAGATATAAGGAAACTTTCTTCGTGTTGATTTCCAGGTAATTATAGTTTCCAAATTGATATTTCAGGAACATGGAATTCAATATTGAGACATAACTACACAAGATGTATCTGAGTTATCGTTTTGTCACACGTTTACCTTCGTCGAGAAATCCGGTTTAAGCAGGCAGTTGTATAGAAATATACTGGAAAAACGTTGATTTTATCCAAAAGTACACGTTTTATGGCCTTTACTTTTTATTTCAATTAATCTAACTTTAAAGTTATAACTAAGCCAGTTTTACAACATTGAGAAACTTTGATAGAAATCACAGACTGGGTTAAAACACGCCCAAGTAGTGAACTGGTATACAGTTACATCATAGCTAAATAATGCTTGTTAGGGAAATGTCCTATGGTTGCTGAAAAATGATCTAATAACTTTTAAAATTTGTCCAATTTTTGCAATGAAACACCTTTAAACAATGTCTTTTATATTTAACACGTATATTAAGCACAGCCTTTATATTTAACACGTATATTAAGCACAGCCTTTATATTTAACACGTATATTAAGCACAGCCTTTATATTTAACACGTATTTTAAACAATGTCTTTTATATTTAACACGTATTTCCAACAGTGTATCGATATTTAGAAATATGTCAAAACATTTCGAGAGTTATTCATACAAGTTTTAAACGTTTTTTTCATTGCTGCCGAAAGTTTGTTTGTAATTAAGCACAAAACTGAACAATGGGCTATCTTTGCTCTGCCCACCACGGGTATCGAAAACCGGTTTTTAGCGTTGTAAGTCCGCAGACATTCCGCTGTGCCACTGGAGGGCACTGCCGAAAGTAACATAAATAAAATGGTGACAAATGAGTTCAGTTCAATATCACATCTAACCTATAAAACACGTTATATACCGAATTAACTAAAGTGATATTGACTTCTGATCAAAGCAAGGCTTTGGATGAACGTCATTTCTTTTTGTTGTTGTCTGTCGTGTAGTAGGTCTGAAAATGAAACGTATTTTCTCATCATGAAGTCATTTGTATCTCTTAGTTGTATTTTCCAGCAGGAATATTATCCTTTTTTTATCTTTAATAGTTGTACTTGTTTTGGGCTTTCATTATTGTAGTTCGTGGACCATTGCAACCTTCAGATGTGGCCAGGTGGTGTCACCATCTCACATGTAGCAAATATGACGAAAACTCCTAAGACTAAAAACAAACACTGTTGTAAGTGTTCTTGATCTAGGAAACTGAAATATATATCACACTTTATAATTATACGTGACTTCTTGCAGGCAGTTAACCTTTTAGGTCCATTACAATCAGCATTACTGGTGCATGCAATTGAGAATACAAAAATACCATCGTTTCTACAGCTTCAAGAAAAAACATGGCTTGGGAATTTATTTAATCGTTCTCGGGTTATATTAAAACTGTTCATTCCTGTTTGTGACCCGGAATAATGACCACACGTGCTCACATACAGTGGGTGACCTTGCAGGCTCATCCATCTGTAACCTTTTCACCACGAAATGAGTCGACGGCACAATCAGGACAACCTGAGGATGAGAACAATAAAGATTAAACCAAGGCCAGAGTTACTGTGGTTCCTGTTTCCATAGTAACCGTTTAGGTAGGATGCAGAAAGTAAGTACTCCTCTAGCGTGTTTACTTTACACTGTAGTCATTGCAGTGTTCGCCATGTTTTTTAACAAGATTTCACTACGTTTTTGTGTCATTTTTTGTCTTTATGTTGTTACACTCGTACATTTACTTCATAAAATGCCCCCCCCCCTCCCCAGTGGCACAGCGGTATGTGTACTAATTTATACCGCAAGAAACCGGGTTTCGATACCCGTGTTGGGCAGAGCACAGATAGCCCACTGTGTAGCTTTTTGCTTAAATACATACAGACAAACTTCATAGAATTAATTCGCGAATTTTAAATTTTAAGTTAGAATTATATTGTGCAATGTTGAATTTTTTTATTTTGTGGCCCAACTTTCAACGTTACTGTATTGAATTCCAATGGCCGCTACGGGTGAAGCTTGGAAAATGGGCCCTCTGTCTGCCTATTCGTTGTATAGCAGTGAAACTTGGACAAACAAACTTGTTTTAATATAACAGTGAAACTTGGATAAAAAAACAAGTTTTAATATAACAGTGAAACTTG
>NW_013674859.1:0-821 GCF_000517525.1 Limulus polyphemus
ACTTGTGTCATTACACTGTTTATGTGACACTGTAATACGATACTGAAGTAGAAATCTGCTGAAAATAAAGCAACAAACCACCACTTGTGTCATTACACTGTTTATGTGACACTGTAATACAATACTGAAGTAGAAATCTCCTGAAAATAAAGCAACAAACCACCACTTGTGTCATTACACTGCTTACGTGACACTTTAATACAATACTGAAGTAGAAATCTGCTGCAAATAAAGCAACAAACCATCACTTGTGTCATTAAACTGATTGTGACACTGTAATATGATACTGAAGTAGAAATCTGCTGAAAATAAAGCAACAAACCACCACTTGTGATATTAAACTGTTTATGTGACACTGTAATACAATACTGAAGTAGAAATCTGCTGAAAATGAAGCAACAAACCACCACTTGTGTCATTAAACTGTTTGTGACACTGTAATACGATACCGAAGTAGAAATCTGCTGAAAATGAAGCAACAAACCACCACTTGTGTCATTAAACTGTTTGTGACACTGTAATACGATACTGAATTAGAAATCTGCTGAAAATAAAACAACAAACCACCACTTGTGACATTAAACTGTTTATGTGACACTGTAATACGATACTGAAGTAGAAATCTGCTGAAAATAAAGCAACAAACCACCACTTGTGACATTAAACTGTTTATGTGACACTGTAATACGATACTGAAGTAGAAATCTGCTGAAAATAAAGCAACTAACCACCACTTGTGACATTAAACTGTTTATGTGACACTGTAATACAATACTGTAGTAGAAATCTGCTGAAAATAAAGCAACTAACCACCACTTGTG
>NW_013674859.1:831-5009 GCF_000517525.1 Limulus polyphemus
TGTAATGAACCAATACATATGATTACGAGTACAAGTAATGAACCAATACATAGTGATTACAGTTACATGTAATGAACCAATACATAGTGATTACACATACATCTAATGAACCAATACATAGTGATTACACATATATTTCAGCAAATTTTTTCTCTTTTTATCTATATCACAAACTTATTCTGTCCCTCTTAACTCACTTGTTATCATTTGTTATATTCTCATAGTTCAGTTATAAGGTATATTATATTCTCATACATCAGTTATAAGCAAGTTTATAAGATACAGTAGAACCTTGACATTACGGGTGCTCTTCTGACTGTGTTCAGATACCTTCTAAAGCAAGGTGCTCTTAATATCGAAAACGAGCCACGCAATGCTGGATTCCATATTGACCATACTAAATTTCTGAATATTAAGCACCCACCAACTTTGTTTGGTGTATGCAGGGCACGGGTGTTCGTGAGTTGCATGTTGCCATGACATGGAGCATTGTCAACAGGTGGACGTGGGGGTGGATTAGCTGTACCTTTTTTTCTTTATTATTGGGCACAAAGTTTCAAAGTACTTCTGTTCAGAGTTTGAACAGCTAAATGTTTCAAATTTATTTTCTATGTTTATTTTACTGTCAATGACTAAAGTAGAAATATGTTGAAAATAAAGCAACAAACCACCACTTGTGTCATTACACTGTTTATGTGACACTGTAATACAATACTGAAGTAGAAATCTGCTGAAAATAAAGCAACAAACCACCACTTGTGTCAAATGACACAAGTGGTGGTTTGTTGCTTTATTTTCAGCAGATTTCTACTTCAGTATTGTATTACAGTGTCACGTAAGCAGTGTAAACACTGCTTACGTGATACTGTAATACAATACTAAAGTAGAAATCTGTTGAAAATAAAGCAACAAACCACCACTTAAAATCACAAACTACCACTTGTGTCATTACACTGCTTACGTGATACTGTAATACAATACTAAAGTAGAAATCTGTTGAAAATAAAGCAACAAACCACCACTTAAAATCACAAACTACCACTTGTGTCATTACACTGCTTACATGACACTGTAATATGATACTGAAGTGCCTTAAAATAAACAAATGCTCCAACTATACTTTCTCACGGACTAACTACAGACTTATGGCCATTTTGGGAAATATTAAACAAATGTTTTGACTAAGCTATCTCATGAGCTGAACTACCACTTTAAAATAAACACATTCTTCGACTAAGTTTCCTTAAGAGCTAAGCTATAGACTTGCGGATGTGTGGAATGCTAATGAAAGCGAACATTGAACACAACTTTCAAGAACAACTAACCTTGTCTGCATATCGGTGATAATGGAGAAGGTTCTCATCTAAAGTGATTCTAACTAGCGGATATGTAAGTTTAAACAAACTTGTTCAGTGATGTGTAATCTGATGTCACTTAGTTGGAAGAAGATGTTTAATACAGAGATGAGAAACTGTATACACAGGTAACCTTTTACATCATTTGATGTCCAATTACTAAAGAGAGACGAGTCCACTCTAATTGCTAGATAAATGACCTCAAAGTCTACCCCCATGAGTTTGAATAGATTATGCTGAAAAACCATTTAAAAAAGTGAAGTCTCTGGACCAAAAGTGTGGTTGCTCCTGACAACAGTTTTGCCCCCGACATAAGAGTTGTTTCCAGGCTCAAGGCTGCTCCAGTTCTCTCAGATATATATATATATACAAGAAAAACAGAATGGCAGGTTATTTGTACATGCAAGACTTGCACTACACTAACTCCTTGTAAGTTTTAATTGATACTCTCCCTTAACTAACAATATTGCCATGAGGAACCATGATGTATAATGTAAACGTTGTTAAAGTTAACTAAGTAATGTGGATAATGTGTTAAGGTTAGAACGTTGTGGAACTAATAAATGTTACTGAAAGTATAAACCTTTGTGGTAATCAAGTGTTAATTAAGTATATATCTTTTTGTGGAGAATTGGGCTCAGTATCTTTATTCTTTGCTTTATTTGTAAATTTCCTTGAGTTGGTTGACTTCTGTACCCACTCGTGACTGCATACCCTGGGTTTTTAAATAAATCTATTGTAACAGGTATCTTGTCACCCCAAACGATGCTCGCTCGTTACAATACTCTCGAGAGCAACAAAGCACATGCACAGAAATAAGCCGACTTGACCCTTGCTCTGAGAATACAATGTGGAATTTATTAGCTTTTGTATCCTACAGTATTTACCACAAGAATTCCTCAGAGTAATAAGATTGCACTTTGAATCTGTGAAAACGTTTATTACAGTATGTGGTTCGGAGCTGATCTGCTAAACATCAGAAGTGTTTAAATATTAATCATTATTCTGTTATTTTTGGAATTCAGCTGTATACCGTACAGGCATACAAATATACTGCCTGCTTTATAAAGTGGCCATATAGAGAATGAGACTAAAGACACTGCCCTTAATCCAGAATATCGAGATGCCCATTATTTCAAGATTTTGGTTACAAATAGTAGAAAAAAACAACACTGAAAAGGTCTGTCCATAATGGTTTTGTGCCCATTAATCGAGGTTCTACTGTACATTATATTCTCATAGATCAATTATAAGATATATTCTCATAGATCAAATATATGCAAGTTGTAAGGTACATTATATTCTCATAGATCAGTTATATGCAAGTTATAAGGTAAATTATTTCTCATAGATCTATTATAAGGTACATTATATGCTCACAGATGAAATATATGCAAGTTATAAGATACATTATATTCTTATAGATCAAATATATGCAAGTTGTAAGGTATATTATATTCTCATAGATCAGTTATAAGCAAGTTATAAGGTACATTATATTCTCATACTTTAGTTATAAGCAAGTTATAAGGTACTGTTGCGTCAGCGAGGTCACGTGACCTATTTTCTAGAACTATCTTGTTCCTTCGTGAATGCCCTAGCATTTACTAGATATATGTTTTTCTGGTATATAAATAAGATGCTCACAACGTGACAAGATAATGTGTGTAGGTAGTGAGTAATTGAACTGCAGAGAGAGACGTATTGTTGAAGTTCATTGTTAAAACATTTATTATAGAGCGACTGTTGAAAATAAGTGTATCGGTAAAGTTATATTCAGAAAGAATAAACCAGTTTTATTAAGTAAGGACTTGTGTCGCTAAAGTTTCGTCGGAACGAAGTTACGGAAAATTAATTAACAAACGAAGACGTAACAGTACATTATCTTATCATACTTTCATTATAAGCAAGTTATAAGGTACATTATATTCTCATAGTTTAGTTATAAGCAAGTTTTAAGGTACATTAATATTCTAATAGTTCAGTTATAAGCAAGTTATAAGGTACATTATATTCTCATAGTTTAGTTATAAGTAAGTTATAAGGTACATTATATTCTCATAGTTTAGTTATAAGCAAGTTATAAGGTACATTATATTCTTATAGTTTAGTTATAAGCAAGTTATGAGGTACAGATAGTGGACAGAAAAATGGAAACACCTGAGTAAATAAGGGACAACAAGTATATGCAGTGCAGAGGCTACCACACAGGTGTGGCTTGTCCATCAGTTAAGTAGATAACATCCAAGCATGCATAGGGTCATGTATAAAAATGCTGGACAGGCCTGGTTGCCTATAATCATGGCTAGCATGAATGCAAGAGGTTACCTCAGTGACTCTGAAATTTAGGATATAATCAGTAAACATTACAAAGCTTTCATATGCAAAATATCAAATTTTATTTATTAAATCTTAAGGTTTGTAAAGCAATATTTTTCTCGTGCCTTTTTTTTTCTTTTCGCATGTTGCCTATCTAATATGCAAAGTAATTTTCATTTTAAAATTAAAAATACTGTTATGCATCAGAAAATTTTCAAATTTCACATGCGAAATCTTTATAATGTCCAGATAGTTATCAAACATTTCTTAAGAAAAAACTTTATATGTTATCTATTATTTTCACTAATGAATCTCTGTTATCTGTTATTTTCACTAACGAATCTCTGTACGGGTTCGGTAGATTTGACCGATCTCATAAAGACCATAAAATATTAGGAAATATATGTACATTATGGCTCTTTCATTCTAGAATGAAAACATAAATGTTTAAACTAAATAGTTTAAATATCCAAACATTATACACTTATATATATATATATATAT
>NW_013674859.1:5993-10029 GCF_000517525.1 Limulus polyphemus
AACCTTTGTACTCGGTTGCTAAGCCTTTTAAAATTTTTCATGTGGAGGATATGAAATGAAATAATTTTTTTTAGGTTTTATATATACATTTGAATAACTAAAAAATTATAAATTACTACATCAATACTATAAAATTCCACTATAATTTATCAAGCTTAGTAACTAAATTGTATTTCAATTTAAAAAATATTAAGTTTCAAGAGACTAAAGACACAACCTACTTCCTTGAAATCATGATTTGAAAGAACAAGATGGCATCCTAACACATGAAAATGGCTGAGAAAGCCACTAGGGGGATATTCTGAGCTTTTGATTGGTTATTCATGTCATATATAGAAGTAAGTGTATATAAGGGAGTGTTTCCAAGAATGGAAAGAGGTGGGCTGAGTGCCGCTGTATTTGATTTATTACATTAACAATATCTTAGGAAATAGAAAAGATAAGCAAGTTATAAGGTACATTAATATTCTCATCTATGAGTTATAAGCAAGTTATAAGGTACATTATATTGTCATAGTTTAGTTATAAGTAAGTTATAAGGTACATTATATTGTCATAGTTTAGTTATAAGTAAGTTATAAGGTACATTATATTGTCATAGTTCAGTTATAAGTAAGTTATAAGGTACATTATATTGTCATAGTTCAGTTATAAGGTAGATTACATTCTCATAGATCAGTTATAAGCGAGCTGAAACAAAGTTAATACAATACTTTGAATTCCATTTGTTTATACCCAGTATATTTTTTTATGTTTTAATAAGATTTGATTTAAAGTGTTTTTAAGAACTAAAATCTGTGGTACTGTAGAAAGAAGTTCCACAGTGCTACACTCCCACAATACATTAAAGAAGACAGAACACTGGTTTTGAAAGAAACTATGTATGACATCAGAATAACAATGAATAAATAGTAAGATATTAATCAAAAGTGATATCAGTAAAAGATAAATAAAAAAATTCTAGGGATGCTGAAGATGACAATGAAGATTCCAATAGCTTATCTGATGGGCAATGGTCATTTGAAGAAGAAGAGACAAAATCTCGATTCACTAACTACTCCCTCACGTCATCAGTACTGCCACGGAGCGAAGCTTTGCAGACTTTAGACGAACGGTTTGAAAAGGTACCAACATAAGCTGTGTTTTTTTTAAGGGATGAGCTTCAAAGAGTGTAATGTTTGTGGCTTTAATAAAATGTAATCCTAAGGACAAGTTAACTATATTATAAAGGTCCCACTGAATGATTAACAGATTAACCCAGATTGGTGTGTGACAATCCAAACATCTAACAGCGGAACCTATTTAGAACCTGTGTATAATTTTTTTTATAATGGTCGTACTGGATGATTAACAGACAAACCTGGCTTGGTGTATAACAACCTAAAAGTTTTACAGCTAAGCCTATTCGGAAAATCAACAAACTTCAACATTTAAGATTTGTACAAACTTTCTTATAGTTTTGATACAGTACTTATCTCCTCTACAAGATTAGCTGTTCTTGTTCAGTGCTGCCCTCTGTATGCAAACTTTTTATTTACTCATTCCACAAGCCTTCCGCTCCCCTCTTGTTGGGATTACTATATTCCAATATGTCTCTTATGTGAATTATCATATGTCGTCTTGTAACCAATAGTAGCATAATACGCTCACGTGATGCATATGACTCCCTCTACACTTCTCTACCGAACCTTTACTTTTGTTTGGCAGCATTTGAGTTAAAATGTACTCTTTTAGGTGCCTAGTGCTTCCAGTGTGACAAACAATTTTTTTTTCATGCAAACTGTTTCCTGTTTGACTTTTTATTTCATACCAGTTCATTCTTGTCGCTATTTTTCTGCAATCGAATTTTGTGAACCTTTTCTTGTGCTATGAAATCCAAAGTTCATGTTACCATTTCAGGGTTCACACCAGCAACCACTCTACACCTTTCAATTTCTGCCCTTATGTCTTACACATTCCACACATGGGTGAAGGGTATACCTGGCTCAGAAGTGGTGCAGTTCCCTTCTTCTGATCTTTGTATAAATATCTCTTATTGTAAGGGGCATCCTTTGGACACTTTCAGGGGTACTTCTTTCATTCCCTCACAGTTTCTCCTCCTTCTCAATGTGGATTTTAGCTAATCTTGTGACAGGAGGTAAGTACTGTATGAGAAGTTATAATTTTCCTACACTGAAAATGTATTTCCAAACATGCTTACCCTTTCAGCTGTGAGGGGCATTATAATGTGATGGTTAATCCCACTATTCGTTGGTAAAAGAGTAGCCCAAGAGTTGGCAGTGGATGGTGACGACTAGCTGCCTTCCCTGTAGTCTATCACTTCTATATTAAGGACAGCTAGTGCAGTTTATCCTTGAGTAGTTTTGCGCAAAATTTAAAAACAACCAAACATGTAAATCATGTATACACCTATTCAGAAACCTAGTAAGCAAACTTAAGCATATACATCTTGTGTAAACCTATTCAGAAACCTTGTAAGCATATAAATCTTGTGTAAACCTATTCAGAAACCTTGTAAGCAAACTTAAGCATATACATCTTGTGTAAACCTATTCAGAAACCTTGTAAGCAAACTTAAGCATATAAATCTTGTGTAAACCTATTCAGAAACCTTGTAAGCAAACTTAAGCATATAAATCTTGTGTAAACCTATTCAGAAACCTTGTAAGCAAACTTAAGCATATACATCTTGTGTAAACCTATTCAGAAACCCAATAAACAAACTTCATGTAAGTTATGTGTAAACCTATTCCAAACCCAATAAACAAATTTCAAATTATGTCATATGTAAACCTATTTAGAAACCCAATAAACTTCAATATGTAAACCATACGTAAATCTCTTTAGAAATACAACAAACACTTAGTCATATATATATATATAATGTTCATATGTTACTGTTAATGATATAAATCATTATATTAATTTTTAGTGGTATATTTAAAGGACTTATTGTTTAATATTTGAAGGATTTTTATTTACATTTGGATATTCATATTGGAAAATATGATCTCGCATTTTCTCACTTACTAAGGTCAGAGTTTGAAACTTAAACTATCCTTTAGATCATATAGTTTGAGTTTAGGTATCTCTAACAGTTTATCTGTTTTGTTTTACAAAGAAAATATTTTAATTTTCACTTTCTATTCGATTTTATTTTTCATAAGTTATTTGAGCAGTATGATGATGCTGAAATAGGAGCTTTGGACGGTGATGATATTGCTGGTTACTTGCATACTGAAAGTAGAGTTGTTAACCAACTTGTGGAAGATTACCAGGCTCACAAACAACAGTGGTAGGTTGGTTAGATAATAATATTTGTAGATTGTACGTGAACAGTAAATAGTGGTTGAGTATGTAACCATATTTGTACAAGAACAGTAAATAGTTGTTGAGTAGGTAACCATATTTGTACAAGAACAGTAAATAATTGTTGAGTAGGTAACCATATTTGTACAAGAACAGTAAATAGTGGTTGAGTATGTAACCATATTTGTACATGAACAGTAAATAGTGGTTGAGTAGGTAACCATATTTGTACATGAACAGTAAATAGTTGTTGAGTAGGTAACCATATTTGTACAAGAACAGTAAATAGTGGTTGAGTATGTAACCATATTTGTACATGAACAGTAAATAGTGGTTGAGTAGGTAACCATATTTATACATGAACAGTAAATAGTGGTTGAGTAGGTAACCATATTTATACACTGAGTGGTCACAAGTAAATAGACACCTAATTTTTTGTCATATAACTGACTTATGCTAACTAATTTGTGTTCACAGAGCACTATATAAATGAAAATGGTCCACACACTAATTATCTTGTGCTACAACATGCCTAGAACTCAAGGTTCTCTCGAATTGTCAGATTTTGTTAGAGGAAGGATAGTTGGTCAAGCAGATGATGGAATAAGTCAGCGACAAATTTTGCAGAACTTGGGAATCCCGCTTTCGACTGTCAACAGAATCATCGTGCAGTTCAGGAAACATGGCAATGTCCGGGTTGTCCTGGTCCATCGAAGAGGACAAAAGG
>NW_013674859.1:10730-15354 GCF_000517525.1 Limulus polyphemus
TGTGGAATAATGTTCAGACAAAGGTGATTTACACTGAAAGACAATAGTGTTAACACCAAGGTACCCAACTGATGTTGTAATATAAGATAAAACGTAATAAAAGTACATATTATTTATAAGCTATAGTCATTACTGGGTTACAATAATGTTCAGACAAAGGTGATTTACACTGAAAGACAATAGTGTTAACACCAATGTACCCAACTGATGTTGTAATACAAGATAAAACGTAATAAATGTACATATTATTTATAAGCTATAGTCATTACTGGGTTACAATAATGTTCAGACAAAGGTGATTTACACTGAAAGACAATAGTGTTAACACCAAGGTACCCAACTCATGTTGTAATACAAGATAAAACGTAATAAATGTACATATTATTTATAAGCTATAGTCATTACTGGGTTAAATTTTAGTTTTGGTCCAGGGTGTTACTGTACTATCTCTGTGCTCATGTTCATATGATTGTAAATTTATATGGAAGTATAATAATTAATCAAGACTTTAAGGGACATTGTTGCTTAAGTTGTTTATTCTCACACTCGTGTTTAAAGAAGTTTTACACTTCAATCTTTCAATTTGTTGACTTTCAGTAAATTAGATAAAATATATATGGTATTGAGTTTTATAGTATGGGTTAAATTTTGCTCTGCATAATATTGTGTTTATAAAACTTGTAACTAAATTGTACTATTCTTTGTAGTACATTGAAGGAATTTATCAAAAACAAGTTTGAAGGATTGGAAACAGGGACTGTGGAACAAGCTGAGAAAGAGGAACTTATAAAAATCTCTGTCAATGAAAAATCAAAGGAAGAACAGTGGGATTGTGAATCAGTATTAAGTATGTTTGTTTATTTCATATAGGTGGAAGAGTTACTGTGTTACGTAACTGTTGAAAATATAATTCAATACACAAGAATGTTATTGAGTATTCTAGTTTGAAGGATTTTCTTGTAATTAAATTGAATTTTTGGTATTGAAAAACAAATTGTAGCCTAGTTTTTAAAAGTGAAAACAATTTAATAATACAAACTTAAACTATTTAAAGAATGTGTGCCTAAACTAATAGGAACCACAAACAATAAGTTTTTGCTACAACATGCCAGTGATAATTTACAAATAATTGTATCTTTGCTTAACTGATTCTCTGCCATATATGTTGACAGGTACTTACTCTAATTTGTACAACCACCCAAAACTTATTACAGAACCAAAAAATAAGGTAAGTTCCATGCTATTTAGTTTAGTTCTACAGCCATCAACTTTTTTTCTTATTTTGAGAATAAAAGAACTTTCATTGTATTTGTAATCACTGTAAGTTAACCTAATAATGGGTATTGTTTTGAAACTCCTCTGATAACATTATAATTACTTTTGTTACTTGCTTCAAATTGTGGTTTATTTAGTAGTTGGGAAAATGTAGGCTTGGAATTTCTTGTCTGTTCCTGGCCTACAGAGTGCTATCTTCTTTAAGATGTATGTAAAACTTTGTGTTTGCAGCACAGTAAATTCTGCCAAATGAAATTGCAGTACAGCCAGATTTTAACAATTAAAGTGTTGTTAACTTCTATTGATTACATTGTTGGAGAGTTTGATGTAAGTGAACTGTCTTTCTAGATGAAATTTAGAGTTAATTGGAGCTAACTTAAAGCCATTTTTTCTCTCTAGACAAAATGTTAAGTTGATTGGAGCTAACTTAAAGCCATTTTTCTCTCTAGACAAAATGTTCAGTTGATTGGAGCTAGCTTAAAGCTAGCTCTGTTGATGAAATGTTGAGGTAGTTACACTAGCTTGAAGATAATGGAAGAGTTAGTTCAGAAAATTTAAACTTTTTTATAATAAAGCATTTACTTCAAAATTTGGAAAATAAAACTTTGCTCATTTTTTAAATAATTTTTAAGTGTTTGTTAAGCTTTAGTTAGATTAAAACCTAACACAATCTCCAGTAATTTAAGTTTTTGTGTTTGTTAAGCTTTAGTTAGATTAAAACCCAACACAATCTCCAGTAATTTCTTAGTTTTTGTTAAGCTTTAGTTAGATTGAAACCTAACACAATCTCCAGTAATTTAAGTTTTTGTGTTTGTTAAGCTTTAGTTAGATTAAAACCCAACACAATCTCCAGTAATTTCTTAAGTTTTTGTGTTTGTTAAGCTTTAGTTAGATTGAAACCTAACACAATCTCCAGTAATTTCTTAAAGTTTTTGTTAAGCTTTAGTTAGATTGAAACCTAACACAATCTCCAGTAATTTCTTAAGTTTTTGTGTTTGTTAAGCTTTAGTTAGATTAAAACCCAACACAATCTCCAGTAATTTCTTAAGTTTCTGTGTTTGTTAAGCTTTAGTTAGATTGAAACCTAACACAATCTCCAGCATATACTTTACAACAATTCTGTCTTTTCATGTCTTAAAAAAGTAATTTATGATACTTCAACAGTGATAAAAGTAAACCCTAACCAAGATCGTGATATGTTTTTACCAAGGGCCAGCACAAAAAATACTGCCTGTTTTTAATCAGTGAAACATTCTGATGTAACATCTTTTTTTAAGATAAATGTACAAACCAATTTTCCTTAGGTCATCAACTATATGGAATTTTGTGATTAGCCACACAAATACAGACCAAATTAAATGGTACTTCTAATTGAAAATAACTATTCTTGGAATAATTTATTCAATAGTTGTTCATTGCTAACTTTTTTGCTTCAGGATTATTATTTGATTTTTCATTCTAACAATTATCAACTGTATTATTATCACTGGCTTCTGATCAAAGTAAGCTACCTACATAAATGAGAACTCAAAATTCAGTAATAGCTAATTTAATATACTTTTCTAACAAGATGTATACAAAGTCATAAACAAACCTTATCATGAATAGAATGCAGTTTCATTAGTTGGGTAACCTTGGTAATATCTTATGATGTTTGGACACTTTAAGAGATTTATATTAGTCCTAAGTCTTTTTTTTGCCATTACATCCTTAATCCCAACTAATTGCAAAGTAATCCTCATAATAAGAAAAATATATACGAAATATTTTGATCAATACTGTTAATGAAACTAACATAGAAAAAATGTATTTACTTAAGTTGAATTTGTAATAATCATATTTATGGACTTTTATTTATAATTGTATATATTTTAAATCAGTAAATAAAAATTTTATAATAATGCAATACTAATAATTTTTTCAGCCCAAACCAATTGTGGTTTCTGAGAGGTCAGGTGTCCCAACAGATGTGTTTGCCAGCAATAAGCTTACAAAAAAACACCTGAGGCAGTTAAATGAAGAGAATCATGACGATGTTTCCAATAGTGAACAAGAATTAAGAGTGATGTCTGTAGCAAGTAGGAACTCTGTTGCAAGTACAATTAGACCTAAAAATGAAACACCTGAAGATCGCAAGGCCCGGAAGTGTGCTGTGAAGCAGTACCAGAAAGTAGGCATGGTTTTTTTTTGTACTGTATTTGAATTGTATTAAATCCATTTATAGAAGAAAATTTCTTAGTTATTAGTAGTCTTAATGTTACTAACTTCTTCAGGTATAGAAGGAAATAGAATTACAAGTTGTTTTTTGTGTGAGCTTTTTCAATATTTCAGTCAGTTAAAAGAAGTTAGTGTTGTTTGATATAAGAATTGCTTAAAAAACATAGAAACTAATTCACTTTTCTATTACATGCATTTTATTTAAAACTGTAAGAAAAAGTATAATTCTAAATCTATAAGAATATAATAATACTGTCTGTCGTCTGTCCACGTAACTACTTTGCAGGGTGTGGAAGGATCTTCACCAAAATTGGTATGAACATTCATTAGGTCCATGCGTGGGTACTTACAAGTTTTGTGTTTTGCAGTTTTTGTTATTTTTTTACCATTACTTTGCCCTCTATAGATGGATCATCACCAAATTTGGTACGGAGGTTTATTGGGTCGATGGTAAGATACACACAAATATTCAGTTTTGCATTTTACGGTTTTTTACCACTACTTCGCCCTCTGTTGATGGATCTTCACCAAATTTGGCATGAAGGTTTGTTGGGTCTATGTGGAGATACATACAAATTTTCAGTATTGTGTTTTGCAGTATTTTCTTATTATATAACATTTATTTAGTGAATCTCCTTCTTTGACATAAGGTAAATTTAGTTAGGTTTAGTGAATACACAAGTGACAGTGAACTGTCTGGGTGAAATAAAACATCATTGTCAAGTTCATCATATTGAAACAATACACAAGTGACAGTGAACTGTGTGGGTGAATAAAACATCATTCTCAAGTTCATCATATTGAAACAATACACAAGTGACAGTGAACTGTCTGGGTGAAATAAAACATCATTGTCAAGTTCATCATATTGAAACAATACACAAGTGACAGTGAACTCTCTGGGTGAAATAAAACATCATTGTCAAGTTCATCATATTGAAACAATACACAAGTGACAGTGAACTCTCTGGGTGAAATAAAACATCATTGTCAAGTTCATCATATTGAAACAGTACACAAGTGACAGTGAACTCTCTGGGTGAAATAAAACATCATTGTCAAGTTCATCATATTGAAACAATACACAAGTGACAGTGAACTGTGTGGGTGAAATAAAACATCATTGTCAAGT
>NW_013674859.1:15679-20003 GCF_000517525.1 Limulus polyphemus
CATTGTCAAGTTCATCATATTGAAACAATACACAAGTGACAGTGAACTGTCTGGGTGAAATAAAACATCATTGTCAAGTTCATCATATTGAAACAATACACAAGTGACAGTGAACTCTCTGGGTGAAATAAAACATCATTGTCAAGTTCATCATATTGAAACAATACACAAGTGACAGTGAACTGTGTGGGTGAAATAAAACATTATTGTCAAGTTCATCATATTGAAACAGTACACACAGATATGAGCCTTTCTATTTATCAAATACATATTGATCTCAACCTACAGTATTGTTGAGGATAATACAGTCCATAACGAGGTAATAATGGTGATATTTTGAAAGATGAGTTCCTAGCAGTTTCAAGTTTATTATGGTTATCACAATATACTTAGTGATGAGATCACTTACGTTACCCTATGGATTACCACAGTTGTATACAGAGCTTTAGATAATTCTCTTTTACTTCAAAAAGTCCATACAGATGGGATCAATTACTTTAGAACATTCTTTTACAAGACAAATTATTCTCTGTTAAACTGTGAAACTCACTTTAAGATATCACCCGTTACAATAAGCTAACAATCACACAGTTTAACTTTACCTTCACTAACTTAACATTTTCTGACTTAACTTCTTTTGTTGGTTACCACAGTTTTATCCAGAGCTTTAAATAATTGTCTTTTTTTTTCTGTTTAAAAGTCCATACAGGTTGGTTCAGTTACTTACTAATCCATTTGATAAGACAAATTATTTTTCCTATCTCTGTTGTTACAATACAGCTGTGATACACAATATAAAAATCACCAGTTAAGGCTGATTACTTGCACGCCAGCTAACTTCACGTTTTCTTTCACTAACTAACTTTTATCTGACTAAACTTAACTTATGCTCACTTAGTCACCTTTATATACATTGTCCAACTGAGGCCTAGAACTTTCTACAAACTACGAGATGCTATGATGTAACAATACTTACAGAAGGTACGAGTAATGTGACGTAAATTTACAACAGTTGAAATACAAACACAACAAGTTTGTTACCGAGTTACGTAATAAAATTTGTAATAACTATCGCTTTTAAAATAATTAACTTTTAACACTCTTGTTATGAAAACTAAATGAACTAAATAATAACTCTAAACAGTCTTGTATATCCAATAAGTTGCAAATACTTTAACCAGCAAAATAAAACATCAAAAGAAGTGTGTTAATAAATATCAGACTAACTGGCTATATGAAGGTCTAACTTTCCGACCAAACAAAAGCTGAAATTTTAAGGTGTTTTGAAAGTGGGGTCTCAAACTTGTTTCAGAAACTAGATACTGTTTAGAAAGTTTCATTACATTTTCCTGTTGTAAGAAGGAAAAGGTCAGGGAATATCAGTGACATTAAGACCACGAAACGTAAAATGTAGTTCAAGATCAAGTTGAGAGTAAACTTGTAGGTTACAGATGGCTCTGTTGAACAAAATATTGAGCAAAAAGTTATTTAATAGTAATGTTGTGTATGATACTTTATCTTAGGAAAACAATGTAGGCAATAGACAAAAAAAAGTCAAGGTGGTATCATAAGTTCCATTCTTTTATGTATATATGTGTTATTGCTGAGTAAAAACTGTTGTTTCAGGAGAGGAGAGCTGAGAAGAAAGCCAACAAGTTAGCTTTCAAGATGGAGGAGAAAAGACAGGAACAGATTACCCTAAATCTTCACCAGAATCTACAAGGGATTAAGTTGAACTAAAATACCTGAGATGATGATCATCGTGAAAATGTGTAGCAAGTCCCTTCCTTTGTACATACTCACACAATATAAAGATCACCAGTTTCTTCTCAATAGTTTATCTTTATTATCTCTCTTTGTAGATAGTGTTCATAAAAATTATGACAATCAATGCTCAAGTAACATATTTCTAAAACACTTAAAATCTGTGACACTGAAACTTATACATACTGAATAAACTTTTCAGATAGAAATAATATTGTTAAACAGTGTTTATACTCTCTAATCTCTCAAACACACTTAAAGGGCTATATCTATAACAATTTATTTTAAACCTGATACATCAACTTTTTAAAAATTGATCTAAGAAACTGTGGAAATGTTCTTGTTTAACAAGCAGATGATCATGTCTGTATATCATTACTCTGTTGATGTACCTATGGCAAATTATATATAGAAATATAATTTCACGTATTATCTTTTTAAACTCAACCACTTTAAATTATTTATTCTTTTGTACGAGGATGTTACTGACCAACATCAAGAAACAACAGTGCTTGAGCCCTCAAAAGCAAAACAGTTTTAACTTTTTTGCATCAAACTCTTCAGTCTTCTCCTACCTCATGCAGTCTATTCCGATGATACAAATTTTAAAAATGCTTTAATTTTTCTTTGCATAACTCATTTTATGGCTGTTTTACAAATGCTGGTTGTTAGCATAAACATAATGTAAAAATACTATATAATCTACATGAAAATCTTTGGTGTAAACTAGTAACTCGTAAGTAAAACATTTGAAGAATAATTTCAGTATTTCTTTGCTAGAATAAAATTCAACATACATTAAACAGTGTTCTCAACTGTAATATTTTCTGACTTCTCACTGTATAAGTTCCAGATTTTACACACATGTTAGAAGGTCAATACACTTAACCAAAACTGATTAAAATCAAAGAACTGTAGATGCAAGATTAAGATATTTCTACATACTAATTCTACAGTAAGTCTGTATATTATCAAAGGCACTTTCTTGGGAAGAAGAATCTACAGAATTGCAAGTGACAAAATGATCTGTTTCTATCTTCTCTTAGCATGCTGAGATCTTTCCAATCCAATGTCAGGATCCTCATCAATAACCTAAGAAAACATTGTTCATTAGTAAAGTATAAATTGTTTGTGATAGTATGAGAAAGTAACATTCACTGTTACAACATAATCCTCATGATCATACCAGAAAGTAACATTCACTGCTACAAGATAATCCTCATGACCATACCAGAAAGTAACATTCACTGCTACAAGATAATCCTCATGACCATACCAGAAAGTAACATTCACTGCTACAACATAATCTTCATGATCATACCAGAAAGTAACATTCACTGCTACAATATAATCCTCACAACCATACCAGAAAGTAACATTCACTGCTACAATATAATCCTCACAACCATACGAGAAAGTAACATTCACTGCTACAACATAATCCTCACGATCACATGAGAAAGTAACATTCACTGTTACAATATAATCCTCACAACTATATGAGAAAGTAACATTCACTGCTACAATATAATCCTCACAACCATACCAGAAAGTAACATTCACTGCTACAATATAATCCTCACAACCATACGAGAAAGTAACATTCACTGCTACAACATAATCCTCACGACCATATGAGAAAGTAACATTCACTGCTACAATATAATCCTCATGACCATACCAGAAAGTAACATTCACTGCTACAATATAATCCTCATGACCATACGATAAAGTAACATTCACTGCTACAATAGAGTCCTCAAGACCATACGAGAAAGTAACATTCACTGCTACAACAGAGTCCTCAAGACCATACGAGAAAGTAACATTCACTGCTACAACAGAGTCCTCAAGACCATCTGAAAAATAATTACATTAAATATTTTCAAAACTTTAAGTCTTGGAAAATCCAGTATTTGTTACTGGCTCAAAACTTTAATTTTCTCTGCTTCCTTCACAAACACAAAGAAAAAAACAAAATATGACTAACAAGAAAGTGCAAGTACTTTTAAATTCTTGATTTTGAGAAAAGTACAAATGAATATAATGACAAAAGAATTTGTAGATTTATATAACTCCAGTATTGTTTTTATTTTCTTTCTACTTCTCAAGTGAATGATCAAGACACATTATTTAAAAACTTCAGTATTCAAATACTTGTGTCTAAAATTAAGTTTTTTGCTGTATGTAATACACAAGGGTAGTTAAATTCATTTCACCATACCCAGTGAAAATAGTGAACACCTGAGAAATAAGAGCATTGGTTACTATACAGTCACGACAACCTGTGAAAGTATCAGTCACCACTAAGATATTCCTCACGACAACCTGAGAAAGTACCAGTCACCACTAAGATATTCCTCACGACAACCTGTGAAAGTATCAGTCACCACTAAGATATTCCTCACGACAACCTGTGAAAGTATCAGTCACCACTAAGATATTCCTCATGACAACCTGTGAAAGTATCAGTCACCACTAAGATATTCCTCATGACAACCTGAGAAAGTATCAGTCACCACTAAGATATTCCTCATGACAACCTGAGAAAGTATCAGTC
>NW_013674859.1:20872-25506 GCF_000517525.1 Limulus polyphemus
ACTTAAATATAAATTTTTGTGTGGTGTATGTTGAATGTAGCATTGGTTCAAATTAGATGTTTGTGATGTCCAAATACAAAGTCTGTTGTCTCTTACAAATTAGATACTCAAATTACCAATATTGACTATCTAGGATATAAGATAAGAACCTTCTGTCTTTTCTGTTTTCCGAGATATTAATATATTTATTGAATCAACCAAGGTGGCCCCACCCACCTCTTCAATTTTGAAAATACTTGCTTATATATATCTACTTTCCCCAATAACTTCTGTATAACCAATTGAAAGCTCAGAATGTCCCCCTGGTGTCTTTCTCAGCCTCTTTTGAAGTACTTGGGTAGCAAACTCATTCTTTTCATGCTAGATTCGAAGTGGTAAAATAAGACGTTAGTGAGCTTGAAATTTCACATTTTTTTAGACCCAAATACAGCTTAGTTACTAAGCTTGATAAATTATAGTGGAATTCTCTGGTATTAATGTAGTAATTTATGGTTTTTTGTTATTTCAAAATGCATATATAAAATCTAAAAAAAATTATTTAGTTTCATGTTCTCACATCCTCTGAAATTTGATAAGGCTTAGCAACCAAGTACAAAGGTCGTAACTAGAAGAGATAATTGTTTGCTTTACTTCTCTATGTTTTAAGAAAAATAAGTTTAAGAACTTATTTGTAAATAGTAATAATCTATATACATATATAATGTATTATAACTGAAATGTGACTGTATTTTACAAAATACTAGATCACTAAAACACAGCCAAGACAGATGAATTTCTAAAGGCCAGTTTTATACTCTTGGATACGGTAACATGAGTGCATGTGTGCCGTGTCATTGCAACTTTTATAATGTTAGTCATGCATGGCTGAATGGTCAATATAATAAAAATAATTAATATATATAATGTATAATTTTATGAGATTTAAGCTATTTAGAGTAAACATTCGTGTTATAATTCACATTTATTTCCTAATTTTTTTATGGTGGTTATGAGGTCAGTCAAATCGACCAAATCCATACAGAGAATCAATAGTGAAAATAACAGATAAAATATAAAGTTTTTTGTTAAAAAACATTTGAAACATGTGAAATTTGAAACTTTCTGATGCATAAAAGTATTTTTAATCTTAAAATCAATATTACTTTGCATGTTGGATAGTCAACATTTGAAAAGAAGAAAGGCATGAGCTTGTAGTAAACCAGACAGTGCTGTTTCCTTATTGAACCCTGGACATTAGATACTGTGTTTTCTTGAGTAACTCTTTCTCTTCTGGTGTATCTTGTTGGAAGCACTGAACTTACTTTCAGATACTGAACAAATATTTTCATTATATTGAAAACTCATTCATTCATTCATTCAAAAAATGCTCAAGATCGCCTAACAAACCATTTATATTTTCACTCATAAGTTCTAATAATGTATTCCTATTCTGTTGATGCTTGGATGGCTTTGGGAACAATAAGACTGGCTTGCCAGTTTACAAGTTTTTCTGAATGATGAGTAAAGTTAATTTGAGTAAAAATATATAATCATATTTGTTCTTTATGATAATATAAATAACATCTCAATCACTACTGTGTCTGTCTTATCCCAGATGGCCACAATATTACTGGATATAATAGATACTAGATCTTAGAACATTATTATAAAGATAATCCATTATGTGTCTGTTAGTATCCATCAGCTGGCTCGATTACTGTAATTTTTGATACAGTAGCTGGAAACTGTTAGATGGTGTTCATGGATTATTTTGCTTTAAGATTTTTGCCTGAGAAGACATTAATAAAAACACCCTGAAAGAGGGCACATTTCCAATTTTTTTATAGACTTTAAGCTTTGAATTTAAAGACACAAATACTTTATCAGTTACATGAATGAATTATTACTTTCTGCAAAGCATAATATGTTGTTAGCATCTAATGCAGTCATTAGGGATTTAATAACAGAAGGGGAACACTGTCTTATTGTCCTTTATGCACTTTTTGCTTCCTACTTCTGTTCTGAAACTTGTGATTTTGTTAATCTGAGAAATTACAACTTATTAGTACAATATAGTTCTCAATTGAGAATACAAATAATTAGTACAGTATAGTCCTATAACAATATTGAAAAGTATCATTCATTACTAAAACCGTCCTCACGATCATCTTAGAAAGTATAATTCATTACTAAAACAGTTCTCATAATCATCTGAGAAAGTATAATTCATTACTAAAACAGTCCTCACGATCATCTGAGAAAGTATAAATCATTACTAAGATACAGTCCTCATGATCATCTGAGAAAGTATAATTCATTACTTAAACAGTCCTCACGATCATCTGAGAAAGTATAATTCCTTACTAAAACAGTCCTCATGATCATCTGAGAAAGTATAATTCATTACTAAAACAGTCCTCACGATCATCTGAGAAAGTATAAATCATTACTAAGATACAGTCCTCATGATCATCTGAGAAAGTATAATTCATTACTTAAACAGTCCTCACGATCATCTGAGAAAGTATAATTCATTACTAAGATACAGTCCTTATAATCATCTGAGAAAGTATAATTCCTTACTAAAACAGTCCTCATGATCATCTGAGAAAGTATAATTCATTACTAAGATACAGTCCTCATGATCATCTGAGAAAGTATAAATCATTACTAAGATACAGTCCTCACAATCATCTGAGAAAGTATAATTCATTACTAAGATACAGTCCTCATGAATCTGAGAAAGTATAAATCATTACTAAGATACAGTCCTCATGATCATCTGAGAAAGTATAAATCATTACTAAGATACAGTCCTCATGATCATCTGAGAAAGTATAAATCATTACTAAGATACAGTCTTCATGATCATCTGAGAAAGTATAAATCAATACTAAAACAGTCCTCACAATCATCTGAGAAAGTATAAATCATTACTAAAACAGTCCTCATGATCATCTGAGAAAGTATCATTTACTTTTATGAGGTAAACTATCTTAATGCTATGAAGTTTAACACATTTTTAAAATATATATGTCCACTTTACTCTTCGTTCATCAGCTAAAGGTGACTCTTCAACAGCTAATTATTTACCTTCCTTCTGTATATGGAACTGCTACATTATTTTCTTATTATGTGCTTCAAGTTAATGTTTTCACTTCCAACATTCTGCATGGAAGATGGTCTCATCTGCAAAAACAGGTTTTCAACACAATCAACTTAAAGAGAATTCAGTTGTTTGCTGTAAGCCTAGATATGTTTTGAGATGTTCACAGTTTTCTACAGAATAAAATATATATAATCAGCAATCATATAAACCCCCAAGAAAGACATTTCCAAGAACTTCGTTATATCTACTGTGCCATTATGTTTTTGTTTCCTTAAATAAAAAGAAAATATATGTGATTGATCTGTTTTGTAACCTTATTTTAAAATACAATAATTAATCTATAAAGTTACGACTCTACCCCTAACTCAAATAAATGGTAAGAAATACAAAAATAAAACAATAAGAGTTACAATAGAAGGTACCACTGGTCATTAAGGAAGTTATCCTGTTACTACAAGGAGAAATGAAACTATATGGATATTTTGGTTACTTTGTACACTTCCTTTGTCTATATATAGTTTAGGATACTGGTCATTAAGGAAATTATGCTTGTCTACAAGGGGGAAATGAAACTATATGGATAGTATGGTTACTCAGGACACTTTCTTTGTCCATATATATAGTGTAGGACATTGGTCATTAAGGAAGTTATCCTGTTACTACAAGGGGGAAATGAAACTATATGGATATTTTGGTTACTCTGTACACTTCCTTTGTCTATGTGTAGTTTAGGACATTGGTCATTAAGGAAGTTATCCTGTTACTACAAGGGGAAAATGAAACTATATGGATAGTATGGTTACTCAGGACACTTTCTTTGTCCATATATATAGTGTAGGACACTGGTCATTAAGGAAGTTATCCTGTTACTACAAGGAGAAATGAAACTATATGGATAGTATGGTTACTCAGGACACTTTCTTTGTCCATATATATAGTGTAGGACATTGGTCATTAAGGAAGTTATCCTGTTACTACAAGGGGAAATGAAACTAAAAAAAATATATGTAGGAATATATTTTAATATTTAATTAAGGTTTTGACCCATATCACTAAATCATCATCATATCAACTGAACAATGTCTACACGATTCAAATTACATGAACACATTAGCTTGTGAAAATTTACAATCATTTAATGAAATTTTGCTGCTGCAAAGCAGTGGAACCCTCACTTTACAGATCAAAACAAGTTCAGCTGTTTATTATGAGAGAAGCATAGTTAAGATGTAAGTTAAAATACTCATTAAAACTATAATGGTTTAGATTGAACATACAAATACCATAGTCCATATGATCATTATGGTACCAGTCATTATCTTATCTTGATTTAGGTAACAGATGAAACTAATAAATTATTAGTTACAAAGAAAGTTATCCTAGTCTACATGGAAGGTATGACACTAGTCAATAAGAAAATTATCCTGTTGATATAAAGTACATCACAATAACAGAAAACATGCTGGTTGCTAAGGAAGTTATCCTAGTCTACATGGAAGATATGACACTAGTCAATTAGAAAACTATCCTGTTGATATTGTTGCGT
>NW_013674860.1:0-2574 GCF_000517525.1 Limulus polyphemus
ATGTTATTTAGTATCACAGTTGTTAAAAGCTCCCACACACACACATGTTATTTACCATGATCGTCGTTAAAAGCTCCCACACACTCACATGTTATTTAGTATCACAGTTGTTAAAAGCTCCCACACACACACATGTTATTTAGTATGATCGTCGTTAAAAGCTCCCACACACTCACATGTTATTTAGTATCACAGTTGTTAAAAGCTCCCACACACACACATGTTATTTAGTATGACTGTCGTTAAAAGCTCCCACACACTCACTTGTTATTTAGGATGACACTTGTTAGAAGCTGGCACACACTCACATGCAATTTAGGATGACACTCACATGCAATTTAGGATGACAGCCGTTAAAAGCTCCAATACACTAACACATGTTATTCAGTGTGACAGTCGATAAAAGCTCCCACACAATCACATGTTATTTAGTATGACAGTACTTAAAAGATCACACACACTCATATGTTATTTAGTATGACAATCGTTAGAAGCTACCACACACTCACGTGTTATTTAGTATGACAGTCGTTAAAAGCTCCGACACATTCACATGTAATTTAGTGTGACAGTCGTTAAAAGCTCCCACACACTCTCGTGTTATTTAGGATGAAACTTCTTAGAAGCTACCACACACTCACATGTTATTTAGAATGACAATCGTTAAAAGCCACCACCCACTCACATGTTATTTAGGATGAAACTTGTTAGAAGATACCACACACTCAAATGTTATTTAGGATGACACTTGTTAGAAGCTACCACATCTCACATGTAATTTAGTATGACAGTCGTTAAAAACTCCCACACACTCATACGTTATTTAGGATGACACTTGTTAGAAGCTATCACACACTCGCATGTAATTTAATATGACAGTCGTTGTAAGCTCCCACACACTCACATGTTATTAATTATGGCACTCGTTAGAAGCTCCACCACACTCACATGTTATTTAGTTTATCACTCGTTAGAAGCTACAACACACTCTCATGTTATTTAGTATTACAGTCGTAAAAAGCTCCCACACACTCATATGTTATTTAGTATGACAGTATTTAGAAGCTCCCACACACCCACATGTAATTTACTATGATAGTCGTTAAAAGCTCCCAATCATTCACATGTAATTTACCATGAGCGTCGGTAAAAGCTCCCACACACTCTCGTGTTATTTAGTATGACACTCGTTAGAAGCCACCACACAATCACATGTTATTTAGTATTACAGTAGTTAAAAGCTCCCACACACTCATATTTTATTCAGCATGACACTTGTTAGAAGCTCCCACACACTCACATGTTTGTTAGTATGAAACTCGTTAGAAGCTACCACACACTCATGTCTTATTTAGTATGACAGTTGTTAAAAGCTCAAACACACTCAAATGTTATTTAGGATGACACTTGTTAGAAGCTAGTACATCTCACATGTTATTTAGTATGACAGTAGTTAAAAGCTCCCATACACTCACATGTTATTTAGTATGGCAGTCGTTAAAAGCTCCCACACACACACATGTAACTTAATATGACACTTGTTTGAAGCTAACATACACTCACATGTAATTTAGTATGACAGTAGTTAGAAGCTCTCACACACTCACATGTTATTTACTATGATAGTCGTTAAAAGCTCCCAATCATTCACATGTAATTTAGTGTGACAGTCGTTAAAAGCTCCCACACACTCTCGTGTTATTTATTATGACAGTCGTTAAAAGCTCCCACACACTCATATGTTATTTAGTATGACACATGTTAGAAGCTAACACACACACACACACTCACATGTTATTTAGTAGGACAGTCGTTAAAAGCTCTAATACACTAAGATGTTTTTTAGCATGGCAGTCGTTAAAAGCTCACACAACTCACATGTTATTTAGGATAACACTTGTTAGAAGCTACCACACACTCACATGCTATTTAGGATGACACTTGTTCGAAGTTACAACACACTCACATGCTATTTAGATAACACTTGTTAGAAGCTACCACACGTTCACATGTAATTTAGTATGACAGTCGTTATCAGTTCCCACACACTCACATGTTATTTAGTGTGACAGTAGTTAAAAGCTCACACACACTCACATGATATTTAGTATGACACTCGTTAGAAGCTACCACACACTTACATGTTATTTAGTATGACCGTCGTTAAAACCTAACACACTCACATGTTATTTAGTATGACACTCGTTACAAGCTCCCACACACTCACATGTTATTTAGTATGACAGTAAGTTAAAAGCTCCCACACACTCACATGTTCTTTAGGATGACACTTGTTACAAGCTCTCACACACTCACATGTTATTTAGGATAACACTTGTTAGAAGCTACTACACACTCACATGCTATTTAGGATGACACTTGTTAGAAGCTACCACACATTCACATGTAATTTAGTATGACAGTCGATAAAAGCTCTCACACAGTCACATGTTATTTAGAATGACACTTGTTACAAGCTCCCTCACACTCACATGTTATTTAGGATAACACTTGTTAGAAGCTACCACACACTCACATGCTATTTAGGATGACACTTGTTAGAAGCTACCACAC
>NW_013674860.1:3163-6744 GCF_000517525.1 Limulus polyphemus
CACAATCACATATTATTTAGGATGTCACTTGTTAGAATCTCCAACACACTCACATGTTATTAGTATGACAGTCGGTAAAAGCTCCCACACGCTCACTTGTTATTTAGGATGACACTTGTTAGAAGCTACCACACACACTGGCATGTAATTTAGGATGACAGCCGTTAAAAGCTCCAATACACTAACACATGTTATACAGTGTGACAGTCGATAAAAGCTCCCACACAATCACATATTATTTCGTATGACAGTAGTTAAAAGCTCACACACACTCACATGTTATTTAGTATGACAGTCGTTAAAAGCTCCCACATACTCACATGTTATTTAGGATGACACTTGTTACAAGCTCCCTCACACTCACATGTTATTTAGGATAACACTTGTTAGAAGCTGCCACACACTCACATGTAATTTTGTATTACAGTCGTTAAAAGCTCCAACACACTCACATGTTATTTAGTCTGACACTCGTTAGAAGCCACCACATAATCACATGTTATTTAGTATGACAGTCGTTAAAAGCTCACACACACTCACATGTTATTTAGTATGACAGTCGCTAAAAGCTCACACACAATCACATGTTATTTAGTATGACACTCGTTAGAAGCCACCACACACTCACATGTTATTTAGTATTAAAGTCGTTTAAAAATCCCACACACTCATATTTTATTCAACATGACACTTGTTACAAGCTCCCACACACTCACATGTTATTTAGTATGACACTCGTTAGAAGCCCCCACACACTCAAATGTTATTTAGGATGGCACTTGTAAAAATCTCCCACACACTCACATGTTTATTAGTATGAAACTCGTTAGAAGCTACCACACACTCACGTCTTATTTAGTATGACAGTTGTTAAAAGCTCCCACACACTCACATGTTTGTTATTATGACACTCGTTAGAAGCCCCCATACAAACACATGTTATTTAGGATGACACTTGTTATAAGCTACCACACACTCACATGTAATTTAGGATGACAGCCGTTAAAAGCTCAAATACACTAAAACATGATATTCAATGTAACATTCGATAAAAGCTCCCACACAATCACATGTTATTTAGTATGACAGTAATTAAAAGCTCCCATACACTTACATGTTATTTAGTATGGCAGTCGTAAAAAGCTCCCACACACTCACATATTATTTAGGGTGACACTTGTTAGAAGCTACCACACACTCACATGTTATTTAAGATGACACTTGTTAGAAGCTCTCACACAATCACATGTAATTTAGGATGACAGTCGTTAGAAGTTACCACACACTCACATGTTATTCAGTGTGACATTCGATAAAAGCTCCCACACAATCACATGTTATTTAGTATGACAGTAGTTAAAAGCTCCCATTCACTCACATGTTATTTAGTATGGCAGTCGTTAAAAGCTCCCACACACTCACATATTATTTAGGGTGACACTTGTTAGAAGCTACCACACACTCACATGTTATTTAAGATGACACTTGTTAGAAGCTCTCACACACTCACATGTAATTTAGGATGACAATCGTTAGAAGTTACCACACACTCATATGTAATTTAGTATGATAGTCGTTAGAAGCTCACACACACTCACATGTTATTTAGTATGACAGTCGTTAAAAGCTCCAACACATTCACATGTAATTTAGTGTGGCAGTCGTTAAAATCTGCCACGCACTCTCGTGTTATTTAGTATGACAATCGATTAAAGCTAATAACCACACTCACATGTTATATAGTATGACAGTCGTTAAAAGCTCCAATACACTAACATGTTATTTAGGATGAAACTACTTAGAAGCTACCACACACTCACATTTTATTTAGTATGACACTCGTTACAAGCTCCCACACACTCATATGTTATTTAGTATGACAGTCGTTAAAAGCTCCCACACAGTCACATGTTATTTAGGATGACACTTGTTACAAGCTCCCTCACACTCACATGTAATTTAGTATTACAGTCGTTAAAAGCTCCAACACACTCACATGTTATTTAGTCTGACACTCGTTAGAAGCCACCACACAATCACATGTTATTTAGTATGACAGTCGTTAAAAGCTCACACACACTCACATGTTATTTAGTATGACAGTCGTTAAAAACTCACACTCAATCACATGTTATTTAGTATGACACTCGTTAGAAGCCACCACACACTCACATGTTATTTAGTATTACAGTCCTTAAAAGCTCCCACACACTCACATATTATTTAGGGTGACACTTGTTAGAAGCTACCACACACTCACGTGTTATTTAAGATGACACTTGTTAGAAGATCCCACACACTCACATGTAATTTAGGATGACAGTCGTTAGAAGTTACAACACACTCACATGTAATTTAGTATGGTAGTCGTTAGAATCTCCCACACACTCACATGTTATTTAGTATGACAGTCGTTAAAAGCTCCCACACATTCACATGTAATTTAGTGTGACAGTCGTTAAAAGCTGCCACACACTCTCGTGTTATAAAGTATGACAATCGATAAAAGCTAACACACACACTCACATGTTATATAGTATGACAGTCGTTAAAAGCTCCAATACACTAACATGTTATTTAGGATGAAACTTCTTAGAAGCTACCACACACTGACATGTTAGTTAGGATGACAATCGTTAAAAGCTACCACATACTCACATGTTATTTAGGATGAAACTTGTTAGCAGATACCACACACTCACATGTTATTTGGGATGACACTTGTTAGAAGCTACCACAACTCACATGTAATTTAGTATGACAGTCGTTAAAAACTCCCACACACTCACATGTTATTTATTATGGTACTCGTTAGAAGCTCCACCACACTCACATGTCGTTAAAAGCTCCTACACACTCATATTTTATTCAGCATGACACTCGTTAGAAGCCACCACACAATCACATGTTATTTAGTATTACAGTCGTTAAAAGCTCCCACACATTCATATGTTATTTAGTATGACACATAACGACTGACATTCTAAATAACATGTGACTGTGTGGGAGCTTCTAACAAAAGCTCCCACACACTCACATGTTATTTTGTATGACACTCGTTAGAAGCCACCACACAATCACATGTTATTTAGTATTACAGTCGTTAAAAGCTCCCACACACTCATATTTTTTTCAGCATGACACTTGTTAGAAACTCCCACACACTCACATGTTTGTTAGTATGAAACTCGTTAGAAGCTACCACACACTCATGTCTTATTTAGTATGACAGTTGTTAAAAGCTCACACACACTCACATGTTATTTAGGATGACACTTGTTAGAAGCTACCACACACTCACATGTAATTTAGGATGACAGCCGTTAAAAGATACAATACACTAACACATGTTATTCAGTGTGACACTCGATAAAAGCTCCCACACAATCACATGTTATTTAGGATGACAGTCGTTGAAAGCTCACACACACTCACATGTTATTTAGTATGACAGTCGTTAATAGCTACCACACACTCACATGTTATTTAGGATGGCACTTGTTAGAAGCTACCACACACTCACATGCTATTTAGGATGACACTTGTTAGAAGCTACCACACATTCACATGCTATTTAGGAT
>NW_013674860.1:7481-8499 GCF_000517525.1 Limulus polyphemus
CTACCACACATTCACATGTAATTTAGTATGACAGTCGTTATCAGTTCCCACACACTCACATGTTATTTAGAATGACAGTCGTTAAAAGCTACCACACATTCACATGTAATTTAGTATGACAGTCGTTATCAGTTCCCACACACTCACATGTTATTTAGGATGACACTTGTTAGAAGCTCCCACACACTCACATGTTATTTAGGATGACACTTGTTAGAAGCTATCACACACTCGCATGTAATTTAGTAAAACAGTCGTTAAAAGCTCCAACACATTCACGTCTTATTTAGTAAGACAGTTGTTAAAAGCTCCCACACACTCACATGTTATTTAGGATGAAAGTCGTTAAAAGCTCACACACAATCACATGTTATTTAGGATGGCACTTGTTAGAATCTCCCACACACTCACATGTTATTTAGTATGACAGTCGTTAAAATATCCCACACACTCACATGTTATTTAGAATGACAGTCGTTAAAAGCTCACACACAATCACATGTTATTTAGGCTGGTACTTGTTAGAATCTCCCACACACTCACATGTTCTTTAGTATGACAGTCGTAAAAAGCTCCCACCCACTCACTTATTATTTAGGATGACACTTGTTAGAAGCTAACTCACACTCGCATGTTATTTAGTATGACAGTCGTTAAAAGCTCCAACACATTCACATGTAATTTACTATGATAGTCGTTAAAAGCTCCCAATCATTCATATGTAATTTAGTATGACAGTCGTTAAAAGCTCCCACACATTCACATGTAATTTAATGTGACAGTCGTTAAAAGCTGCCACACACTCTCGTGTTATTTAGTATGACAATCGACAAAAGCTAACACACACACTCACATGTTATATAGTATGACAGTCGTTAAAAGCTCCAACACATTCACATGTAATTTAGGCTGGTACTTGTTAGAATCTCCCACACACTCACATGTTATTTAGTATGACAGTCGTTAAAAGCTCCCACACACTCACCGGTTAGTTAGGATGAGACTTGTTACAAGCTCT
>NW_013674860.1:8509-11872 GCF_000517525.1 Limulus polyphemus
CGCCCACACACTCACATGTTATTTAGTATGACACTCGTTACAAGCTCCCACACACTCACATGTTATTTAGTATGACAGTCGTTAATAGCTCTCACACACTCACATGTTATTTAGGATGGCACTTGTTAGCATCTCCCACAAACTCACATGTTTGTTAGTATGAAACTCGTTAGAAGCTACCACACACTCACTTCTTATTTAGTATGACAGTTGTTAAAAGCTACCAAACAGTCACATGTTATTTAAGATGACACTTGTTAGAAGCTCCCACACACTCACATGTAATTTAGGATGACAGTCGTTAGAAGTTACCTCACACTCACATGTAATTTAGGATGATAGTCGTTAGAAGCTCCCACACATTCACATGTAATTTAGTGTGACAGTCGTTAAAAGCTGCCACACACTCTCGTGTTATTTAGTATGACAATCGATAAAAGCTAACACACACACTCTCATGTTATATAGTATGACAGTCGTTAAAAGCTCTAATACACTAACATGTTATTTAGGATGAAACTTCTTAGAAGCTACCACACACTCACATGTTATTTAGGATTACACTTGTTAGAAGCTACCACAACTCACATGTGATTTAGTATGATAGTCGTTAAAAACTCCCACACACTCTCATTTTATTTAGGATGACACTTGTTAGAAGCTATCACACACTCGCATGTAATTTAATATGACAGTCGTTAAAAGCTCCCACACACTCACATGTTATTTATGATGATACTTGTGAGAAGCTACCACAACTCACATGTAATATAGTATGACAGACGTTAAAAGCTCCCACACACTCATATGTTATTTAGGATAACACTTGTTAGAAGCTACCTCACACTAACATGTTATTTATTATGGTACTCGTTAGAAGCCCCACCACACTCACATGTTATTTAGTTTAACACTTGTTAGAAGCTACAACACACTCACATGTTATTGAGTATTACAGTCGTTAAAAGCTCCCACACATTCATATGTTATTTAGTATGACACATGTTAGAAGCCACCACACACTCACATGTTATTTAGTATTACAGTCGTTAAAAGCTCCCACACACTCATATTTTATACATCATGACACTGGTTAGAAGCTCCCACACAATCACATGTTATTTAGAATGACAGTCGTTAAAAGCTACAATACACTCACATGTTATTTAGAATGAGCGTCGTTAAAAGCTCCCACACACTCATATGTTATTTAGTATGACACTCGTTAGAAGCCACCACACACTCACATGTTATTTAGTATTACAGTCGTGAAAAGCTCCCACACACTCATAATTTATACATCATGACACTTGTTAGAAGCTCCCACACACTCACATGTTAATTAAGTTGACACTTGTTAGAAGATCCCACACACTCACATGTAATTTAGGATGACAGTCGTTAGAAGCTACCACACACTCACGTGTAATTTAGTATGATAGTCATTAGAAGCTCCCACACACTCACATGTCATTTTGGATGACAATCGTTAAAAGCTACCACACACTTACATGTTATTTAGGATGAAACTTGTTAGAAGATACCACACACTCACATGTTATTTAGGATGACACTTGTTAGAAGCTACCACAACACACATGTAATTTAGTATGACAGTCGTTAAAAACTCCCACACACTCACATGTTATTTATTATGGCATTCGTTAGAAGCTCCACCACACTCACATGTTATTTATGATGGCACTCGTTAGAAGCTACAACACACTCACATGTTTGTTAGTATGAAACTCGTTAGAAGCTACCACACACTCACGTGCTATTTAGTATGACAGTTGTTAAAAGCTCCCACACACTCACATGTTATTTAGGATGACACTTATTAGAAGCTACAACACACTCGCATGTTATTTAGTATTACAGTCGTTAAAAGCTCCCACACACTCATATGTTATTTAGTATGGCAAATGTTAGAAGCTCCCACAAAGTCACATGTTATTTAGAATGACAGTCGTTAAAAGCTCTCACACACTCACACGTAAATTAGGATGACACTTGTTAGAAGCTCTCACACACTCACACATAAATTAGGATGACAGTCGTTTGAAGCCCCAATACAACCACATGATATTTAATGTGACAGTCGTTAAAAGCTCCCACACAGTCACATGTTATTTAGGATGACAGCCGTTAAAAGCTCCAATACACTAACACATGTTATTCAGTGTGACAGTCGATAAATCTCCCACACAATCACATGTTATTTAGTATGACAGTAGTTAAAAGAACCCACATATTCACATGTAATTTAGTGTGACAGTCGTTAAAAGCTAACACACAATCACATGTTATTTAGTATGACACTTGTTAGAAGCTACCACAACTCACATGTAATATAGTATGACAGACGTTAAAAGCTCCCACACACTCACATGTTATTTAGCATAACAATCGTTAGAACCCACCACACATTCACATTATATTTAGTATGACAGTCGTTAAAAGCTCCCACACACTCACAAATTATTTAGGGTGACACTTGTTAGAAGCTACCACACACTCACATGTTATTTAAGATGACACTTGTTAGAAGCTCTCACACACTCACATGTAATTTAGTATGATAGTCGTTAGAAGCTCCCACACACTCACATGTTATTTAGTATGACAGTCGTTAAAAGCTACAACACATTCACATGTAATTTAGTGTGACAGTCGTTAAAAGCTGCCACACACTCTCGTGTTATTTAGTATGACAATCGATTAAAGCTAACACACACACTCACATGTTATATAGTATGATAGTCGTTAAAAGTTCCAATACACTCACATGTTATTTTGGATGAAACTTCTTAGAAGCTACCACACACTCACATGTTATTTAGTATGACACTCGTTACAAGCTCCCACACAATCACATGTTATTTAGTATGACAGTAGTTAAAAGCTCCCATACACTCACATGTTATTTAGTATGGCAGTCGTTAAAAGCTCCCACACACTCACATGTTATTTAGTATTACAGTCGTTAAAAGCTCCCACACACTCATATTTTATTCAGCATGACACTTGTTAGAAGCTCCCACACACTCAAATGTTATTTAGGATGACACTTGTTAGAATCTCCCCACACATTCACATGATTGTTTGTATGAAACTCGTTAGAAGCTCCCACACACTCAAATGTTATTTAGGATGGCACTTGTTAGAATCTCCCACACATTCACATGATTGTTTGTATGAAACTCGTTAGAAGCTACCACACACTCAGGTCTTATTTAGTATGACAGTTGTTAAAAGCTCCCACTCACTCACATGTTATTTAGGATGACACTTCTTAGAAGCTATCACACACTCACATGTTTGTTAGTATGGCATTCGTTAGAAGCCCCAATACAAACACAT
>NW_013674860.1:12325-15428 GCF_000517525.1 Limulus polyphemus
GTAGTTAAAAGCTCTCATACACTCACTTGTTATTTAGTATGGCAGTCGTTAAAAGCTCCCACACACTCACATGTTATTTAGGATGGCACTTGTTAGAATCTCCCACACACTTACATGTTATTTAGTATGACAGCCGTTAAAAGCTCCCACACACTCACATGTAACTTAGTATGACACTTGTTTGAAGCTAACATACACTCATGTGTTATTTAGGATGACAGTCGTTAGAAGCTACCACACACTCACATGTAATTTAGGATGACAGCCGTTAAAAGCTCCAATACACTAAAACATGTTATTCAGTGTGACATTCGATAAAAGCTCCCACACAATCACATGTTATTTAGTATGACAGTAGTTAAAAGCTCTCATACACTCACTTGTTATTTAGTATGGCAGTCGTTAAAAGCTCCCACACACTCACATGTAACTTAGTATGACACTTGTTTGAAGCTAACATACACTCATGTGTTATTTAGGATGACAGTCGTTAGAAGCTACCACACACTCACATGTAATTTAGGATGACAGCCGTTAAAAGCTCCAATACACTAAAACATGTAATTCAGTGTGACATTCGATAAAAGCTCCCACACAATCACATGTTATTTAGTATGACAGTAGTTAAAAGCTCTCATACAATCACTTGTTATTTTGTATGACAGTCGTTAAAAGCTCCCACACACTCATATGTTGTTTAGTATGACACATGTTAGAAGCTCCCACACAGTCACATGTTATTTAGAATGACAGCCGTTAAAAGCTCCAACACACTCACATGTTATTTAGTATGACACTCGTTAGAAGCCACCACACACTCACATGTTATTTAAGATGACACTTGTTAGAAGCTCCAACACACTCACATATTATTTAGTCTGACACTCGTTAGAAGCCACCACACAATCACATGTTATTTAGTATGACAGTCGTTAAAAGCTCACACACACTCACATGTTATTTAGGATAACACTTGTTAGAAGCTACCACACACACTCACGTCTTATTTAGTATGACAGTTGTTAAAAGCTCCCACACACTCACATGTTTTTAGTATGACACTCGTTAGAACCCACAACACATTCACATTATATTTAGTATTACAGTCGTCAAAAGCTCCCACACACTCGTATTTTATTCAGCATGATACTTGTTAGAAGCTCCCACACACTCACATGTTATTTAGTATGACACTCGTTAGAAGCTCCCACACACTCCAATGTTATTTAGGATGGCACTTGTTAGAATCTCCCACACACTCACATGTTTGTTAGTATGAAACTCGTTAGAAGCTACCACACACTCACGTGCTATTTAGTATGACAGTTGTTAAAAGCTCCCACACACTCACATGTTATTCAGGATGACACTTGTTAGAAGCTACCGAAAAACTCACATGTTTGTTAGTATGACACTCGTTAGAAGCCCCAATACAAACACATGTTATTTTTGATGACACTTGTTAGAAGCTACCACACACTCACATGTAATTTAGGATGACAGCCGTTAAAAGCTCCAATACACTAACACATAATATACAGTGTGACAGTCGATAAAGAACTCCCACACAATTACACGTTATTTAGAAAGACAGTTGTTAAAATCTCACACACACTCACATGTTATTTAGGATGAAACTTCTTAGAAGCTACCACACACTCACATTTTTTTAGGATGACAATCGTTAAAAGCTACCACACACTCACATGTTATTTAGGATGAAACTTGTTAGAAGATACCACACACTCACATGTTATTTAGGATGACACTTGTTAGAAGCTACCACAACTCACATGTAATTTAGTATTACAGTCGTTAAAAACTCCCACACACTCACATGTTATTTAAGATGACACTTGTTAGAAGCTATCACACACTCGCATGTAATTTAATATGACAGTCGTTAAAAGCTCCCACACACTCACATGTTATTTATGATGACACTTGTTAGAAGCTACCACAACTCACATGTAATATAGTATGACAGACGTTAAAAGCTCCCACCCACTCATATGTTATTTAGGATAACACTTGTTAGAAGCTACCACACACTCACGTCTTATTTAGTATGACAGTTGTTAAAAGCTCCCACACACTCACATGTTTTTAGTATGACACTCGTTAGAAGCTCCCACACACTCACATGTTATTTAGTATGACACTCGTTAGAAGATCCCACACATTCAAATGTTATTTAGGATGGCACTTGTTAGAATCCTACACACACTCACATGTTTGTTAGTATGAAACTCGTTAGAAGACCCAATACAACCACATGTTATTTAAGGATGACACTTGTTAGAAGCTACCACACACTCATATGTTTGTTAGTATGACACTCGTTAGAAGACCCAATACAACCACATGTTATTTAATGTGACAGTCGTTAGAAGCTACCACACACTAACATGTAATTTAGTATGACAGTCGTTAGAAGCTCCCACACACTCACATGTTATTTAGTATGACACTCGTTAGAAGCTACCACACACTCATATGTAATTTAGGATTACAGTCGTTAAAAGCTCCCACACATTCACATGTAATTTAGTGTGACAGTCGTTAAAAGCTCCCACACACTCTCGTGTTATTTATTATGACAGTCGTTAAAAGCTCCCTCACACTCACATGTTATGTAGGATGACACTTGTTAGAAGCTAACACACACACACTCACATGTTATTTAGTATGACAATCGATAAAAGATAACACACACACTCACATTTTAAATAGTATGACAGTCGTTAAAAGCTCCAATACACTTACATGTTATTTAGCATGGCAGTCGTTAAAAGCTCCTACAACTCATATGTTATTTAGGATAACACTTGTTAGAAGATACCACTCACAATCACATGTTATTTAGTATGACAGTCGTTAAAAGTTCCCACACACTCACATATTATTTAGGATGACACTTGTTAGAAGCTACCACACACTCACATGTTATTTAGGATGACACTTGTTAGAAGCTCCCACACACTCACATGTAATTTAGTATGACAGTCGTTAAAAGTTCCCACACACTCACATGTTATTTAGGATGACACTTGTTAGAAGCTACCACACACTCACATGCTATTTAGGATGACACTTGTTAGAA
>NW_013674860.1:16260-25218 GCF_000517525.1 Limulus polyphemus
GGTTGTAGGCCAACTGCAAACAATAGATACGGTTGAAAGTCAATTATAAACAATATACCCGGTTGAAAGCCAACTGAAAACAATAGATCCGGTTGTAAGCCAACTGTAAACCATAGATACGGTTGTAGGCCAACTGCAAACAATAGATACGGTTGAAAGTCAATTATAAACAATATACCCGGTTGAAAGCCAACTGAAAACAAGAGATGTCGTTGTAAGCCAACTAAAAACAAAAGATCCGGTTGTACGCCAACTGTAAACCATAGATTCGGTTGTAGGCCAACTGCAAACAATAGATACGGTTGAATGTCAACTATAAACAATATACGTGGTTTTAAACCAACTATAAACAATATATCCGGTTATAAGCCAACTAAAAACAATAGATCCGGTTGGAAGCCAACTATAAACAATAGATACGGTTGAAAGTCAATTATAAACAATATACCCAGTTGAAAGCCAACTGAAAACAATAGATGCTGTTGTAAGCCAACTATAAACAATATAACCGGTTGTAAGTGAACTATAAACAATAGATACGGTTGAATGTCAACTATAAACAATAATCGTGGTTTTAAACCATCTATAAACAATACATCCGGTTGTAAGCCAACTATAAACAATAGAACCGGTTGGAAGACAACTATAGACTATACATCTGGTTGTGGGCCAACAATAAACAACAGATCCGGTCGTATACCAACTATAAACAACAGATACGGTTGAAAGTCAACTATAAACAATTCACGTGGTTTTAAGGAAACTATAAACAATATATCCGGTTGTAAGCGAACTATAAACAATAGAACCGGTTGGAAGCCAACTATAGACTATACACCTGGTTGTAAGCCAACTATAAACAATATACGTGGTGGTAAGCCAAGTATAAAAATATATATCCGGTTTTAATACAATTATAAACAAAAGATCCGGTTATAAGCCAACTATAAACAATAGATACGGTCGGAAATAAACTATCAACGATATAATCGGTTGTAAGTCAACTAAAAACAATAGATCCGGTTGTAATCCAACTAAAAAATAGAGATCAGGTTGTAAGCCAATTATAAACAATAGATACGGTTGAAAGTCAACTATACACAATATACGGGGTTTTAAGCCAACTATAAACAATGTACGCTGTTATAAGCCAACTAAAAACAATAGATTCAGTTATAAACCAACTAAAAACAATAGATCCGGTTGTAAGGCAAATATAAATAATAGATTTGGTTGTAGGCCAACTACAAACAAAAGATACGGTTGACAGTCAACTATAAACAATATACGTGGTTTTAAACAAACTATAAACAATATATCCGGTTTTAAGCCAACTATAAACAATATATCCGGTTATAAACCAACTAAAAACAATAGATCCGGTTGTAAGGCAACTATAAACAATAGATCCGGTTGTAGGCCAACTACAAAGAATAGATACCGTTGAAAGTCAACTATAAACAATATACGTGGTTTTTAAACCAACTATAAACAATATATCCGGTTATAACCCAACTATAAACAATTTATCCGGTTATAAAACAACTAAAAACAATAGATACGTTTGAAAGGCAGTTTTTAACAAAATACCCGGTCGTAAGCCAACTGAAAACAAGAGATGCGATTGTAAGCCAACTAAAAACAAGAAATTCGGTTGTAAGCCAACTAAAAACCATAGATCCGATTGTAGGCCAACTACAAATAATAGATACGGTCGCATGTCAACTATAAACAATATAAGTGGTTTTAAGCAAACTATAAACTATATATCCGGTTATAAGCCAACTATAAACAATATATCCGGTTATAAGCCTACTAAAAACAATAGATCCGGTTATAAGTTAACTAAAAACAATAGATCCGGTTGTAAGGCAACTATAAACAATAGATCCGGTTGTAGGCCAACTACAAACAATAGATACGGTTGACAGTCAACAATAAAGAACAGATCCGGTTGTAAACTAAAAACAAAAGATCCGGTTGTAAGCCAACTGTAAACCATAGATTCGGTTGTAGGCCAACTGCAAACAATATATTCGGTTATAAGCCAACTAAAAACAATATATCCGGTTATAAGCCAACTAAAAACAATAGATCCGGTTGGAAGCCAACTATAAACAATAGATACGGTTGAAAGTCAATTATAAACAATATACCCGGTTGAAAGCCAACTGAAAACAATAGATGCTGTTGTAAGCCAACTACAAACAATATAACCGGTTGTAAGCGAACTATAAACAATAGATACGGTTGAATGTCAACTATAAACAACAATCGTGGTTTTAAGATACGGTCGGAAATAAACTATCAACAATATAATCGGTTGTAAGCCAACTAAAAACAATAGATCCGGTTATAACCCAACTATAAAAAAAAGATCCGGTTGTAATCCAACTAAAAAATAGAGATCAGGTTGTAAGCCAATTATAAACAATAGATACGGTTGAAAGTCAACTATAAACAATATGCGTGGTTTTAAGCCAACTATAAACAATGTACGCTGTTGTAAGCCAACTAAAAAAATAGATCCGGTTATAAGCCAACTAAAAACAATAGATCCGGTTGTAGGGCAACTATAAACAAAAGATCCGGTTGTAGGCCAACTGCAAACAAAAGATACGGTTGGCAGTCAACTATAAACAATATACGTGGTTTAAAACCAACTATAAACAATATATCCGGTTATAAGCCAACTATAAACAATACATCCGGTTATAAGCCAACAAAAAACAATAGATCCTGTTGGAAGCTAACTATAAACAATAGATACGGTTGAATGTCAACTATAAACAATATACGTGGTTTTAAACCAACTATAAACAATATATCCGGTTATAATCCAACTAAAACCAATATATCCGGTTATAAGCCAACTAAAAACAATAGATCCGGTTGGAAGTCAATTATAAACAATATACTCGGTTGAAAGCCAACTGAAAACAAAAGATGCGGTTGTAAGCCAACTAAAAACAAGAGATCCTGTTGTAATCCAACTATAAACCATAGATACGGTTGTAGGCCAACTACAAACAATAGATACGGTTGAATGTCAACTATAAACAATAGATTCAGTTGTAAGCCAACTAAAAACAATACAACCGGTTGTGAGCCAACTATAAATCATAGATTCGGTTGTAAGCCAACTATAAACAAGAGAGCAGGTTGTAAGCCAACTATAAACAGTAGATCCAGTTGTAGGTCAACTATAACAAAATAGATACGGTTGGAAGTCAACTATAACCAATATAACCGGTTGAAAGCCAACTGAAAACAATAGATCCGTTTGTAAGCTAACTAAATACAATAGTTAAGGTTGGAATTCAACTATAAACATTATAGGTGATTTTAAAACAACTCTAAACAATTTAACCGTTGTAATGTAACTATAAACAATAGATCAGGTTGTAAGGCAACTATAAACAAGAGATCAGGTTGTAAGCCAACTATAAACAGTAGATCCAGTTGTAGGTCAACTATAACAAAATAGATACGGTTGGAAGTCAACTATAAACAATATAACCGGTTGAAAGCCAACTGAAAACAATAGATCCGTTTGTAAGCTAACTAAATACAATAGTTAAGGTTGGAATTCAACTATAAACATTATACGTGATTTTAAAACAACTCTAAACAATTTATCCGTTGTAATGTAACTATAAACAATAGATCAGGTTGAAAGGCAACTATAAACAATAGATCCAGTTGTAAGCCAACTAAAAACAATACATCCGGTTGTAAACCAACAATAAACAACATATCCGGATGTTGGCCAACTATAAACAATAGATACGGTTGAAAGTAAAGTATAAACAATATACGTGGTTTTAAGCCAACTATAAACAATATATGTGGTTTTAAGCCAACTATAAACAATTTATCCGGTTGTAAGAGAACTATTAAAAATATAACCGGTTGGAAGCCAACTATAGACAATACATCTGGTTGTAAGCCAACTATAAACCATATACGTGGTGGTAAGCCAAGTATAAAAAATATATATCCGGTTTTAAGAAAATTATGAGCAATTGAACCGGTTGAAAGCCAACTATAAAAAATAGATACCGTCGGAAATAAACTATCAACAATATAACCGGTTGTAAGCCATCTAAAAAGAAAAGATCCGGTTAATAGGCCAACTACAAACAATAGATACGGTTGAAAGTCAGGTATAAACAATATACGTGGTTTTAAACCACCTATAAACAATATATCCGGTTATAAGCCAACTATAAACAAAAAATCCGGTTATAAGCCATAAGAAAACAATAAATCCGGTTGGAAGCCAACTATAAACAATAGATATGGGTATATTGTTTATAATTGACTTTCGACCGTATCTATTGTTTATAGTTGGCTTCCAACTGGATCTATTGTTTTTAGTTGGCTTATAACCGGATATATTGTTTTTAGTATGCTTATAACCGGATATATTGTTTATAGTTGGCTTCTAACCGGATCTATTGATTTCAGTTTGCTTACAACCGGTTATATTGTTTATAGTTTATTTCCGACAGTATCTATTGTTTATAGTTGGGTTTCAACCGGTTCTATTTTATATACTTGTCTTACATCCGGATATATATTTTTTATAATTGGATTACCACCACGTATATTGTTTATAGTTGGCTTACAACCTAATCTATTGTTTATAGTTAGGTTCCAACCGGATCTATTGTTTTTTATGGCTTATAACCAGATGAATAGTCTATAGTTGGCTTCAAACTGGTCTATTATTTATAGTTGGCTTCAAACCGGTTCTATTACTTATAGTTGGCTTCAAACCAGTTCTATTACTTATAGTTGGCTTACAACCGGATATTTTGTTTATAGATGGCTTAAAACCACGATTATTATTTATAGTTGACTTTCAGCCGTATCTATTTTTTATAGTTTTCTTACAATTGGTATATTGTTTGTAGTTGATTTTCAACCGTATTTATTGTCTATAGTTGCCATACAACCGAATCTATTCTTTATAGTTGACTTACATCCGAATCTATTGTTTTCAGTTGGCTTTCAACGGGGTATATTGTTTATATTTGACTTTCAACCGTATTGTTTTTAGTTGGTTTATAAACGGATATATTGTTTATAGTTGGCTTATAACCGGATATATTGTTTATAGTAGGTTGAAAACTACGTATATTGTTTATAGTTGACTGTCAACCGTATCTATTGTTTATAGTTGGACTACAAACAGATCTGTTTTTATTGTTGGCTTACAACAAGATGTGTAGTCTGTAGTTGTTTTCAAACCGGTTCTATTATTTATAGTTGGCTTACAACCGGATATATTGTTTATAGGTGGTTTATAACCACATATATTATTTATAATTGCCCTTGAACCATATCTATTGTTTGTAGTTGGCCTACAACCTGATCTCTTGTTTATAGTTGCCTTAAAACCTGATCTATTGTTTTTAGTTTGCTTACAACCGCATCTCTTGTTTTCAGTTGTTTACAACCGGGTATATTGTTTATAATTGACTTTCAACCTTATCTATTGTTTATAGTTAGCTTCCAAATGGACCTATTGTTTTTAGTTGGTTTATAATCGAATTTATTGTTTATAGTTGGTTTAAAACCACGTATATTGTTTATTGTTGGCTTACAACCAGATGTATAGTCTATAGTTGGTTTCAAACCGGTTATATTATTTATAGGTGGTTTATAACCACGTATATTGTTTATGGTTGCCCTTCAACCGTATCTATTGTTTGTAGTTGGCCTACAACCGGTTCTATTGTTTATAGTTGGCTTATAACCGGATATATTGTTTTAGTTGGCTTACATCTGGATTTAATGTTTATAGTTGCCTTACAACCTGATCTTTTTTTTGTAGTTACATTACAATCGGATAAATTGTTTAGAGTTGGCTTAAAATCACGTATATTGTTTACAGTTGACTTCTAACCTTAACTATTGTTTATAGTTGTCTTACAACTGGTTATATTGTTTGTAGTTGATTTCCAACCGTATCTATTCTTTATAGTTGCTATACAACCGAATCTATTCTTTATAGTTGACTTACAACAGCGTACATTGTTTATAGTTGGCTTAAAACCACGTATATTGTTTTTAGTTGGCTTACAACCGCATCTATTGTTTTTAGTTGGCTTTCAACCGGTTCTATTGTTTATATTTGACTTTCAACCGTATCTATTGTTTATAGTTGGCTTCATACCGGATCTATTGTTTTCAGTTGGCTTATAACCGGATATGTTGTTTATAGTGAGCTTACAACCGGATCTATTGTCTATAGTTGCATTAAAACCGGATGTATTGTTTAGAGTTGGCTTGAAACCACGTGTATTGTTTATAGTTTACTTCCAACCTTAACTATTGTTTATAGTTGGTCTACAACCTGATCTATTGTTTTCAGTTGGCTTACAACCGGGTATATTGTTTATAGTTGGCTTACAACCGGATGTATTGTTTATAGTGATCTTACAACACATCTATTGTTTTCAGTTGACTTTGAACCGGGTATATTGTTTATAATTGACTTTAAACCGTATCTATTGTTTATAGTTGGCTTATAAGCGGATATATTGTTTATAGGTGGTTTAAAATCACGTATATTTTTGATAGTTGACTTCCAACCTAAACTATTGTTTTCAGTTGACTTTGAACCTGGTATATTGTTTATAATTGACTTTCAACCGTATCTATTGTTTATAGTTGGCTTACAACCGGATATAGTGTTTATAGGTGGTTTAAAATCACGTATATTTTTGATAGTTGACTTCCAACCTTAACTATTGTTTATAGTTGGCTTCCAATCGGTTCTATTTTTTATAGTTCGCTTACAACCGGATATATTGTTTATAGTTGGCTTAAAACCACGTATATTGTTTATAGTTTACTTTCAACCGTATCTATTGTTTATAGTTGGCCTAAAACCGGATCTGTTGTTTATTGTTGGCTTACAACCAGATGTATAGTCTATAGTTGGATTCAAACCGGTTCTAATATTTATAGTTGTCTTATAACCGGATATATTGTGTATAGTTGGCTTACAACCGGTTATATTGTTTATAGTTGGCTTACAATCGCATCTATTGTTTTCCGTACGCTTTCACCAACAACCGAGTATATTGATTATAATTGACTTTCAACCGTATTTATTGTTTATAGTTAACTTCCAACCGGATAAACAACTGAAAACAAGAGATGCGGTTGTAAGCCAACTAAAAACAAGAGATCCGGTTGTAAGCCAACTATAAACAATAGATCCGGTTGTAAGCCAACTATAAACAATAGATACGGTTGAAAGTCAACTATAAACAATATACGTGGTTATAAACCACCTATAAAGAATATATCCGATTATAAGCCAACTATAAACAATATATCCGCTTATAAGCCAACTAAAAACAATAGATCCGGTTGGAAGACAACTATACTCTATACATATGGTTGTAAGCCAACTATAAAGAATATACGTGGTGGTAAGCCAAGTATAAAAATATATATCCGGTTTTAAGACAAGTATGAATAATAGAACCGGTTTGAAGCCAACTATAAACAATATATCAGGTTGTAAGCGAAATATAAACAATAGATCCGATTGGAAGCCAACTATAAACAATAGATCCGTTTGTAAGCCAACTAAATACAATAGATAAGGTTGGAAGTCAACTATCCACAATATACGTGATTTTAAACCACCTATAAACACTATATCCGGTTATAAGCCAACTATAAACAATAGATACGTTTGAAAGTCAATTAAAAACAATATACGCGGTTGAAAGTCAACTGAAAACAATAGATGTGTTGTTAGCTCACTATAAACAATAGATCCGGTTGTAAGCCAACTATAAACAATATACCCGGTTGTAAGCCAACTGAAAATATTAGATCAGGTTGTAGACCAACTATAAACAATACATAAGGTTGGAAGTAAACTATAAACAATACACGTGGTTTCACGCCAACTCTAAACAATACATCCGGTTGTAATGCAACTATAGACAATAGATCAGGTTGTAAGCTCACTATAAACAATATATCCGGTTATAAGCCAACTAAAAACAATAGATCCGTTTTTCAGCCAACTATAAACAACAGATGCGGTTGAAAGTCAAATATAAATAACCGGTTGAAAGCCAACTGAAAACAATAGATGCGGTTGTAAGTCAACTATAAAGAATAGATTCGATTGTATGGCAACTATAAACAATAGATACGGTTGAAAATCAACTACAAACAATATAACCAGTTGTAAGACAATTATAAACAATAGGTAAGGTTGGAAGTCAACTATAAACAATATACGTGATTTTAAGCCAACTCTAAACAATTAATCCGGTTGTAATGTAACTTCAAACAATAGATCAGGTTGTAAGGCAACTATAAACATTAGATCCAGATGTAAGGCAACTATAAAAAAAATCCGGTTGTAGGCTAACTAGAAACATTAGATACGGTTGACAGTCAACTATAAACGATATACGTGGTTTTCAACCAACTATAAACAATATACCCGGTTATAAGCCAACTAAAAACAATAGATCAGGTTGGAAGCTAACTATAAACAATAGATACGGTTGAAAGTCAATTATGAACAATATACCCGGTTTTAAGCCAACTAAAAACAATAGATCCGGTTGTAAGGCAACTATAAACAATAGATCCGGTTGTAGGCTAACTACAAACATTAGATACGGTTGACAGTCAACTATAAACAATATACGTGGTTTTAAACCAACTATAAACAATATACCCGGTTTTAAGCCAACTAAAAACAATAGATCCGGTTGTAAGGCAACTATAAACAATAGATCCGGTTGTTAGCCAACTATAAACAACAGATCCGGTTGTAAGCCATATGTAAACAATAGATTCGGTTGTAGGGCAACTATAAACTAGAGATCCGGTTGTAAGCCAACTATAAACAATAGATACGGTTGTAGACCAACTACAAACAATAGATACAGTTGAAAGTCAACTATG
>NW_013674861.1:0-4988 GCF_000517525.1 Limulus polyphemus
GAGCATGTTTGGTGTGACGGGGATTCGAACCCGCGACCCTCAGATTGCGAGTCGAGTGCCTTAACCACCTGGCCCAAAAAGGTTATAATGTCATTGTATAGGTACATTTGGACTACTGTGCTCAGTCTTGGGCTCCTTACCTTAGAAAGGACATTGAATTGTTGAAATGAGTTCAGGGAAGGGCTAGGATGGAAATGTTGTCTTCTGAGGATATCTTTAAATATTGGGAATTGTTTTCTTTTGAAAAAAAAAAGAAGTTAGAGGAGATCTGATTGAGATGCTTACGATTGTTAAGGGAATTGATATCGGTGATGTATAATCCTTTTGTAATTAATGGTAAGACTAGAGGACACATGTATAAATTCTGACAGGGTAGGAGTCATTTTCAGCTAAGACAGCTTTATTTTCCTAACAGCGTGCCAAGGAAGATACACTTAATTTAAGGGAAGGCTTCAAATTATATCGGTGTTTTGTTTTTATTTGAGAGTTTGGTAGAGTGGATGGCTTAGATTGACCAACAGGTCCCTTGTTGTCCTTTAACTGATATTTGTTTGTTTGTTGTTAATCGCAAAGCTACACAGTGAGCTATCTGTGCTGTGCACACCTTGGGTAACAATACCAGATTTTTTAGTATTATACAATTATATAATTTTTTTTTCTGTATTCAAACTGCCTTTATCACTGTGACACTTATAGGTCACATGACGCTAAATGTGTTTACCTTTTCCTGTTTCCTTATTCAACAAAACTGATGTTATGGGGGAAAAATTATGAAATATGTATGCAAGTTATAACCTATCTCCTTTTGTTTAACCTTCAATTCAAAATAAGATAATTTTAAATGTAAATGGATGAGAGTGAAATGAACAGAATAATTATATTCTTTGGAGCTGAAGATCATACATAAAATACATTATATTTACATTCAAAGTAAAGTTCCTAATTTTGTTTTGCATAATGTAATTTTTTCTTTAATGAGGAAATATAAAATGGTAAACAAGTTCAGCTTAGTTGTTTATTAAGATTGTTTCTGACCTCTTATAGAATGTGTCTGTGATTTACATCAAGCCCCAATCCTTCCTATAGATGTCCTTGTCTAGAGCAATTAATAAAGGTATTATTCAGACACTGGACTGGTTCATATTAGTAAGTTTGATTATTTTGTTAGTTCTTTGTAGTAAAATATAACAGATATATAAGTTTAACTGAAACCACTACCAATATATTTATATTCCTGAAATGGCTTATTTTATTTCTTCAGCTTATTATATTAGATCAAGATTAATTATACACTGCTGTGGTTCCAAAACATTCCTGAACTGGAAGCTCATTGGATTTCAGGACATTACTGAACTTCACATTATTAGTTACATAAATATTTAGATTTTATACCAAGATCATTAAAATAAATATACAAAGAATTAAAGCAGACATTTCACTTAACTTTCTGAGTAAAAAGATAAAGAAAACTGAGTGAAGTTAAACAATCAAATACTATCCATGATGAATTATGACTGAGCAAAACAATTGAACTTACATTAGTAAATTCCCAAGATTCTCCAATACATCAACATTACTGACCAACAAGTGAACAAATACATGAAAATACACTTGTTTTGATCTTTGTTCAATTAATATTTGCAATAATGGATGAACTGCACAAATTATAATGGAATTCAGGTTATCACAGAGATTATTCTTCACCAAACACCTAACATTTGTTACAAGTTCTGGTTTTCTATGAGTAGTTTAGTAAGAACATTCTCCAGTTTTTTGAAAAAACACTTAACAATGTGTTTTATCTCTAGCTTTTGACTCTTTTCTAGCTAACAATCTTTTAGAACACCAGGACACAAACATCATAGCTCAATGGTTTCTTTACTGATTAAACCCTCCTGTGTTTTAAGTTTCTACTGTCTCAAATTTTTTGTCCACGTTAGGCTAGGATTATTTCTAAAAGATAATACTTTTCCCCATGTTGTAAGGCTTAGCTATAACATGACACCCATCATCATAATTCAGTGACTTCTACATGAAACATTCCAAAGATAACACCCTCAAAACATCTGCTCTAAGAACCAGGATATCTCAGATATGTTACCAATACATTTGTAATATAGTCTCTCTCTGTTGAAAAGATTCCACAATTCATGAATCATCTGAACAGACAATGATCAACGATATATTTCACAACAAAAATAGAAAAAGATTAGCTCTCTTTCCTAGAAATGATGATCATCAAGCCAGCTCATATGCAACTATTTACAGAATCACCATAACAGTATAATGATGTACATCACAGACTGCCTTGTCTTCAGAAAGAACAAGATTTGTCACACAGAAGATAGCTCTTATTGACAAGAGAAACCCTCAATATTTGATGAAGATGAATGTAAAGAAAAAACAGCAAGTATACATACATACAGAACCATATTCCCAGGTGTTCAAAATGTACAAAGTAGTTGTAAAACACAATCTTAGTTAGCACACATAAAGAATCAATGGATTCCAACTTTCTGTTCACACTAAACAAATGCAGGATTATCTCTAGAAGAGAACAGTTTTCCCCATGCTGTAAGGCCTAGTTATGACAAGACTCTTTATCACCAGTACTCAGTAAACTCCACAAGGAATATTTCAAAAATAATACCATCTAAAAATCTCCTCTAAGAACCAGGAGAGTTCAGATATGTTGCCAATAAATGTGTAATAAGGCAACACCTTACCAACAAGATTTCAGAATTCATGAGCCATACGAGAAGACAATAATCAATGAAACATTTCACAATACAAAAATATATTAAGTTTCTTTCCCTAGACATGATTATCAATAAAACATAACTCATAAATGCCAGTTTACAAAAAATCAGACACTAGAGAACATCTTAACTGTAGATCAAACCATCATGTGAATATAACATTGGATATTACAGACTGCTTTGCCTTCAGCAAGAACAAGATTTGTTAACCAGAGGATAAGAAAAGTGAAGAAAAATTCATCACTATGGCTCTCCTTGACAATGGATATTCTGAATATTTGATAAAGAAGAAAAATGTAAAGAAAAAAATAGGAAGTATATACACATACAACATTACTCGTGTGAGGACTATGTAAGAACAATAAAGTCAGAAGTGTTTAGAAATCACAAAACAATATCAGTTACTGTACACTACATCACTTAAAGAATCAGTGGAGAGGAAAACCACTTTATACTTGATGAATATAAATTTCAGTATATGAGAAATAAAGAGAACAAAAAACAGCATAATTCAAGGGTAGAAGTACATATATTCAAGACTGTACTATCTGTAACATTCTATTTTTAAGGGGAAAATAACACATAATTGTACCTAGTTCAGAAGTCAGGTTAACTTAGATAACACCACCCATTTAAAAAAATAAACAAACTCATCTAAATAGTTAACAGAATTAAGTCTTAATGTGGCAACAACTCAGAGAAGTGGTCATTAAATATACATTTCTAACGAGAAGACCCAAGTTTAAATCCAATTTAAATACGTATTCCTTTCCAAGATTTCCCTTAAGACAGCAGCAGATAAAAAAATGTACTGCCATAAACAATTTGTAATTAGTAAATAAAGTAATAAACAATTGATGGTTGATTAGTGCATAGGCTACTAACCATGGTAATGAATAATGTCCAGTCACAACAACTTTATTATAAATCTTAATGCTTGTAGACTTAACATATCAAAAACAAACATGCACCACTTCAAAATCACCAAATCCTAACAATATATACAATGAATGCATTATATAAAGCTCGCCTGTCATAGTTAACTGATCTGTTAACATTAAAAAGTCAATATAACTGTTGTTAAGTGTACACAACTCTTCAGTTTTATGTAAAAACTATTTTGGTAACTATGGATATTTTTCTTCACCCAGCAACTGACAACCATTACAAAGGACTTTATTTTCACTGTATAAAAATTATTGAAACAAGTACATGTAAAGAACAGAATATACTGACAAAATATTGAAGTTGACTAATCGTATAGTAAAAATATTTCAGAGTAGCTTCTGGAAATACTCTTATTATAAACTTGTAGAATTAGATAATAGCACTTATGAAAACAAGGTTATGAGATCCATTAAGTAATCACGTGTATGCATAAACATATTTCATTTTGATTGTGAGGTTGAAACACTAGTGCATTACTAAGCCAAGATGTTTATCCCAAGGCACAACTTTATGTTAAGAGAACACAGAAATAAGCGTCAAATCTGTGTGCAAATTCATCGCTATAATAAACTGTCAAGAAAATTAATGACACCCATTAAACTGTTGTTAGTAACGAGTCCATAAGGAGTGTAAAATAAATTTAAGAGACAAATGGTGACCTAAGGTCAAAGTATAGATGACATAAATGAGCACATGGCAAAGGAACATTCACACTCTCGAGGCTATCCATTAAATGTAGGCATCAAGCTGTTAAGGATACTGAACATTCACACTCAAGGCTATCTATTAAATGTAGGCATCAATAACCTCAAGCTGTTAAGGATACTTAAAACAAGAACTCTTCTGCAGCACCTTTACCTTCAAACTGAATGCTGGGTGAAAGTTGGTCATGCTGCATACCAATAAGCAAGACAAATTCCTCATAAAAGATTGTTGGAAGTTCTACCAAGCAGCCAGCTGCACCAAAATTGCGCCACCAACCAAAATATCAAATTCTCAATGATTATAAATGACTTAAGGTTATGAAGATTTGTTGACTATAAGCTCTCAGGTTCTTTATTCATATTAAGACTGTAGCTATTAAGGTTATGAAGATTTGTTGACTATAAGCTCTCAGGTTCTTTTTTCATACTAAGACTGTAGCTATTAAGGTTATGAAGATTTGTTGACTATAAGCTCTCAGGTTCTTTATTCATATTAAGACTGTAGCTATTAAGGTTATGAAGATTTGTTGACTATAAGCTCTCAGGTTCTTTATTCATATTAAGACTGTAGCTATTA
>NW_013674861.1:5725-11054 GCF_000517525.1 Limulus polyphemus
TACCACACACTGTACAACTGTATGGTTTCTCCCCAGTGTGTACTATCTCATGTTTCTTTAGGTTACAATTTGTTACAAATTCTTTGCCACACACTATGCAACTGTATGGTTTCTCCTCAGTATGTCTTCTTTCATGTCTCTTTAGGTAACAATTTGTTACAAATTCTTTACCACACACTGTACAACTGTATGGTTTCTCCCCAGTATGTAATCTCTCATGTTTCTTTAGGTAACTCTTTGTTCCATATTCTTTGCTACAGATTACACAGCTGTACGGTTTCTCCCCAGTGTGTACTATCTCATGTTTCTTTAGGTAACTCTTTGTTACAAATTCTTTACCACACACTATGCAACTGTATGGTTTCTTCCCAGTGTGTACTATCTCATGTTTCTTTAGGTTACAATTTGTTACAAATTCTTTACCACAAACTGTACAACTGTATGGTTTCTCCCCAGTGTGCACTATCTCATGTTTCTTTAGGTTACCATTTGTTCCAAATTCTTTGCCACACACTATGCAACTGTATTAACAAATTGTAACCTAAAGAAACATGAGATAGTACACACTGGGGAGAAACCGTACAGCTGTGTAATCTGTAGCAAAGAATATGGAACAAAGAGTTACCTAAAGAAACATGAGAGATTACATACTGGGGAGAAACCATACAGTTGTACAGTGTGTGGTAAAAAATTTGGAACAAATTGTTACCTAAAGAGACATGAAAGAACACATACTGGGGAGAAACCTCTGTAGCAAAGAATATGGAACAAAGAGTTACCTAAAGAAACATGAGAGATTACATACTGGGGAGAAACCATACAGTTGTACAGTGTGTGGTAAAAAATTTGGAACAAATTGTTACCTAAAGAGACATGAAAGAAGACATACTGGGGAAAAACCATACAGTTGCATAGTGTGTGGCAAAGAATTTGGAACAAATGGCACACTGGGGAGTAACCTAAAGAAACATGAGATAGTATCTGTAGCAAAGAATATGGAACAAAGAGTTACCTAAAGAAACATGAGAGATTACATACTGGGGAGAAACCATACAGTTGTACAGTGTGTGGTAAAAAATTTGGAACAAATTGTTACCTAAAGAGACATGAAAGAAGACATACTGGGGAAAAACCATACAGTTGCATAGTGTGTGGCAAAGAATTTGGAACAAATGGTTACACAACTGTACGGTTTCTCCCCAGTGTGTACCCTCTCATGATATTTTAGCTTACTCATTATTACAAATGTTTTGCCACAAAAAGAACAACTGTTTAGTTTCTCTCCAGTATGTATTCTTTCATGTATCTTTAGGTCACTATTTAGTCTAAATTGTTTTTCACATATTTCACAACTGTGTGGTTTCTCTCCAGTATGTATTCTTTCATGTATCTTTAGGTCACTATTTCGTCTAAATTGTTTTTCACATATTTCACAACTGTATGGTTTCTCTCCAGTGTGTATTCTCAAATGATCTTTTAAATTTCTATTTGTTCCAAATTTTTTGAAACAAACTATACAACTATATGGTTTTTCTCCAGTGTGTATTGTCTCATGCATTTTTAAGTTACTATTATATCTAAATTTTTTACCACATACCTTACAACTGTAAGGTTTTTCTCCTGTGTGTATTCTCTGATGAATTTTCAGGGCACTATTTGTTACAAATGTTTTGCCACACACTGAACAGCTATATGGTTTTTCTCCAGTGTGTATTCTCTGATGAATTTTCAGTTCACTATTTGTTGCAGATGTTTTGCCACACACTGAACAGCTATATAGTTTTTCTCCAGTGTGTATTCTCAGGTGAATTTTTAAAACACTATTTGTTCAAAATTGTTTCCCACATGTTACACAGTTGTATGGTTTCTTACCACTATAAGGTATATTAGATTGTTTGAGGTTATTTCTACTTAAATTTGTTTTTCCAAATATATCACTATTTGGTTTCCGAGATTTGTTGACCTCCGTTTTCATAAAGGGATCTTCTTGTGTTAAAACATGATCACTAGCAAACTGATTTCCTGAAGAAGTGTTCACATAGGTCTTTATATCTAAAATAAAAAATATGGATATGAAGAATTTATTTATTAATTAATACATCATACAATAATTTGGTGAATTTCTAAGTACATGTATATTGGTCTAATACATTCAGGTAATAAAAATATAAAATTCAACAAAGCAATTATGCACCTTAAAAAAAATGAAAGAGTGAGAGAGATCTGGAAGATGAAATGATGATATTGTCAAAGTTTAAAATATTAGAAAAAGTTCCATACAGCATCGAGAGCATAACTTAGTGTTTGTAAAATGAAGATAATAAACAATGTTCAAAGGAAGGTTTGTAACTGTGAATAGGTGCTGCCACAATAACCAACATCTAGTAATTTCTAGGATATGTTTGTTGAACTGTGGTGCAAAACTTCTCCAGGGCTATTTGCACTAGTAGTCTCTAATTTTGAAGTGATAAATTAGAGGGAAGGCAACAACACCCACAGCCAACTCTTGAATTAACCTGCACTCTTATAATTCACCCAAAGAACAAAGTTTTGAGGACATACTTCAGCTCCACATTCTAACTAGCTTTTAAGGGATCAGTTACCTTCTTACTTCAAGTGGTTGATTATAATATGTCTAATGCTTTGATATTTTAATAAGTTGACTCACAACAAGAGTTACAGTTCCTGTTCAAAAGATCTACATACAAGTTAAATATCTAGAAACATTAAGATTTTGATACAATGTACCATTATCTAGAGACTAGGGATTCAATTCCTGGGCAAACTTGCTTTAAAAGTAGACCTTTTATATTTTTCTTATATTTTCTGTGGAAGTGGTAAAAAAATATGTTAATTTTAACAAAATGAGATTTTACACTCAGCTTCCAAATTCTGTCCTTAGGTTTACACTTAACTCAAAAATGAAAATTACTGTAATTTCAAGCAGTCTTTTTTTGTTTATATTAACAGCCAAGGGTCATCAATAAATAATTCCATGTTCCATGCACTTGTGATATCACAACATTAACTGCACTATCATTGGCACATGTATCCAGGATGAATGAATAGTTTTACCAAGAACAAGTTCAGATCATAGACTCAACTAAAGCACATTTTTGTAAGAGAAATGCATGATCAGTTGGTAGTTCATCCACAGTAGAAATTAGCATGAGAAAATGTACAGCTGCATTGGAGAAGTTAACAACAAAACACAACTCAATTTAGCCCTATGCATTGAAAATTTATTATCAATGTATGTCAATACACACAACATGAAAAAGTAGCTTATAGTTCAAATTTTTATATTAGCTACATTTTGATTTAATTTCAAATATAAATATTAAAAAAAATCTCAGTCTTCATTTTTCTGTGGCACGTGATGCGTCTGAGCTCAATTTCAGAAGATTATAACTTCAATAATAGGCTTCTATAGTAGCTTCCAACCAATTATAAACAAACTACATGTACTTAAATAAAAATCAATAATAACAAGCACATAGCAAATACCTTCACTGAGTCTTTTGGAATGGATCAACTATTTCAGGACTATTCTCTATAAAGCAAAACCAGTAACTTTCTGTTCAGTTTACTCTGATGTGGCCAGTTTTACTTCTTGGTAACACATATACAAGTGTTCAGTTTACTCTGATGTGGCCAGTTTTACTTCTTGGTAACACATATAGAAGTGTTCAGTTTACTCTGATGTGGCCAGTTTTACTTCTTGGTAACACATATAGAAGTGTTCAGTTTACTCTGATGTGGCCAGTTTTACTTCTTGGTAACACATATAGAAGTGTTCAGTTTACTCTGATGTGGCCAGTTTTACTTCTTGGTAACACATATAGAAGTGTTCAGTTTACTCTGATGTGGCCAGTTTTATTTCTTGGTAACACATACAGAAGTGTTTGCACCATCACTCACCTTCCCATGCTAAAAACATCCTGGATCGTCCAGTATTTGCAATATACTAAGTCTGGCATTATTTTTGTATCAGAAATCTGGGCAATTAGATTAATCTCAGACTAAGAACCAACACTTAGTGGTTTATAACAATAATACAGCTCATCTTCTTGCAACTTCTGCACAAGTGCCACAGGTTATGTTCCTGTAATTGCAATTCACATTTCACCTTGCTACACAGCAAGTGATGCCTAAGCTACATCCAGGTCCTTTATGAGGTTCTTCCTAGACTTGCCAGTGTCATTTAAGGAGTCCATTCATGAGTGGAATCATACATCATATAGTTGTCTGTTACTGCTGTTGCAGTAACTTTCACTCTTGCATGATATCCAAAAACAGGTCATTCAACAAATGGACAAGTTCTCACCAACTACTTCAGTTACAAATGGTCCATGTGAATGGTGAATTTCCTGCCCTACAGCATTATTAACAAATAGTATAATTGCAAGCAGTTCTCCCTTTGTAAAGCAGCATCTACATTAAGAAGTCATCAGCACATTACTAGCATATGCAGTTACATGTCCTACTCAATTCTGCACCAGAAACAATGCCACTCCAATTCCATTATCATCAGTATCTACCATGAATGGACTATCTAACACAAGCACCTCTACTAAAGTACATTTAGGAGCAAAACTAAACTGTCAGATCTTTAGCCACTTAAAATGTGCTTGTTTTAAGCACCATCTTAGAGAAACTGTTAAAATATAGTTGATAATATGATATGAAAAATGGAGAATCTCTTATTTAGTCGTGCTGGTGACAATCTCTGATGGCTGACAGTTTTTATAGGGTCTATTCCAACAAGGAATCCCACCTGTTTATACACATGTAAACACTTCTCTGCTTTCAGTTACAATCCTGCCTTCATTACCTACTGAAGACCCACATCCATGATTTTCAGCAGCAGAATAAAACATATGACCAAACACCAAGTCTCATCAACATAGTTCAGGCATCTTTCCACTCGCAAATGACATGTTATTATTCTGTGTTCTTTGGTGCATTTAGTGCACTACTACCATTAGTATAAAAAAGTATGAATGTCACTGACAGTCCACAGCAAAATGAAGACCCAGGTAAGGACTATATTTCTTGTTTTTCATGTGTATTCTTTATTTATTATTATAAAAGTAACTAAAATGTAAAAATAGGAAACTTTTTGTTAGTTATGGTTAAATTAGGTGAAATATATAATAATAAGAATATAATAAAATTTTTCATGAAGTACACTTGCAAGCAGCATACAAGTTTGCCAAGTGATTTACAACTAATAATGGTGCAAATAGTAGTTGGGCAGGGTTCAAAGGGCAATAAAACTTAAGTATAAATAGACGTATACTGTTAGGAGCTCAAAGCTATTTAAATT
>NW_013674861.1:11774-24053 GCF_000517525.1 Limulus polyphemus
CTCCAGCCGTTATTAATGTGTTACCAAATCCCCCCCTTCTTGAAATTCCATCCGTATGATTGAATTTTGACAGTTATAGATGCCATTTCTGCCCTATTCTAATTTTCAGTAAATGTTGTAAATTTTTATTCATTTAACTTTCTTGTTTACAACAAATATATTTCGGAAGTATTTAATTATTATTCTATGTTATATAAACAGCTTAATTTTATATTATTTACTAAGTTTATTATTGCAAAGCTTAACTGAACAATTATATTTATAGGTTTGTTTGTTTGGAATTATACACAAAACTACACATTGGGCAGATTTTCCGTTCTGCTACTGGGGGCATATTTATAGGAGCACTAACATTATGCATGTTAAGTAAGTTTGCCAAGTTGCATTTTCATTCATTATAAATATATTTTAACATTCGGTTATTTATTACATTAAAATTAAAACTTGTTATTTAATTGTATATACTAGCATGTTCAGAAGACAATTCACAAAAAAACTAACGTGTTAACTTTAGTCATTCTTACCGAGTCTCTAAAGAGCAAGAGTTAGTACTAGTAGGCCTATCTACTAGTAGTGACTATTGCTAGTAATACTAATAGTAATAATATATTTAACTGTTCATTTCTGTACCCTTTTTTTTTGTAGGTATTTACTTTTATTTATGTTCATTAACTTACAAAATTATAAATTGCTAAAACTTAAGACGCAGAAATGCCTTCTTCACCATCTCCCATACCTTCTGCCAACCCTTGTTGCATTGATAAACATTTGATGATGTGGTGGGAGGAGTCAGTATGGTGGATTCGATAACATTATGATGTCTCAGCAAGTAGAAAAGGTAGGAGGTTTTTATTTTATATTCGAGCTTGACAATGTCAGAAAGTTGAGTTCATAATTCATATGAAACTATAATGTTAAATCTGACCAAACCCAGATGTCGTACCAGTGTGACACACAAAATCTATATTTAGCTTTTATTTTATATTTACTTTGAAAATAAGAAATTAACTAATGTATAATACTAAAATTTGAATTAAAATATACAATTTGATACCAAGTATGTAGACGTACATTCATAAAAATAGTAGTTCAATAACATTTTGAATGTAAGTCTACAAATGTGATGACATGCTCTCTGACCCCTAGCTACCCATATCAGTAGGGTTATTGATTAAAGAGCTAAAAGAAGACACCCGTAGATGAGTAGACAGTACAACGCCTCTCTACCAAGAAGACCCAAAATCAAATTGTGGCTACTACCATCATAGAAATACTCCTTCTGCAGATTTCTGTGAGGGTAAGGACAGATTAGCAAATGAAACATAGGATACAAATAAAATCATAACTGATTCATAAAAAGACATAGGTGATGGTATCAACTATTAACCATTTTAATACCTAAGTTTTCTCTTCATGTACTGTCGTATTAATGAAAAATCACTGAAGAAGGTCAAGTACAGTTACTCTTATAACAGAATACCAACACCTGTAGCCACTTCTCTATCATCATCTAAGTGTCAGAAAACCCACTAATGACAATTACAGCAAAAACTGGATTATTTCTTTTATGGTTTAAGAACATGCCTTGAGGATATCTACAGCCTTACTATACCCATAGATATAACATTCTGTGTAAATATGAAGCAACACTACACATAAATAGTCTCATGTGGAATCTCCTGAAAACAACTAACATTGCTCACCAGAACAAGGATTGCAACAGTTTTTATTGAACTATACATATTCTGGTTACGAGTCTAATATTATCAACAATACTGGCTGTTATGGCTGAATAACCCTCAAATAGACCTGTTCTGTCATTCAACTGCTTAAAATATATAGATCCCAAAGTCTTTTCAACTGTTGATCTAACAGAGACAAGAGCTGCTGATCTGAAAACTTTCACTGGTGCTGATACCCATCAGTTTCAATATTAAAAAGATCTAGAAACTTTAGCACTTTTGAATAGTTGACTATTCTTGTTCGGGAGTAAAATAATCAACTATTCAAAAGTGCTCCAGTTTTTGGGTCTTTTAAAATATATTTTCAATACTGTATATACTTACATTTAGGTAATGTAAACATTTCTTCATTTTTCATCATTTTGATATCCCACAAAACATCCTGCTCCTCATCAGAAAAGGGTTCAATCTTCACCTCTAATACTTCCATGGTTACCTCAGAGCTTCACGTTTATATTCTTATTAAAGCTTGTAGTTAGACTAAAGAAAAATAAGTAAGAATTAGAACTTGCATTATACTAAAAATTATTACATAGTTTTAAAAAAATTCAAATCTAAAAATTCATATTGTCTTGATAACTTTCATATCTATTCATAAGCTCCATTTTGTTTACACTTTATTACAGTCATCAACAAATACAAATTCACATTATCCTGACAACTTTAATTTTTTAGCTTTATAATAAAACTGTTACATTTATCTTTATCTGACACTTTCGAACTAATTTTAAAATATGACCAAGACAATTTTTGCAAGATTTTAATACCTCTTATGCATCTACATCATTACTTCTGTAGGGTTTTACATACCTCAAATAGAAAATGACAATGAAGTATGAGACTATTAGAACTACTGATATATTAGGTTAAATATCTTTATACCATTTTAACTTCACATTACTGATAATTTTAATCTTTCATTAATTCCAATAAATATACTATTATGTACAAACTTCAACAAATAATCTTCACTTAAACATATAAAACCAAATTTTGTTTGCTTATGAAGAAACATGTTCAAAGAAACATTGTTTAACAGAAAAAATACACATCATTTATAGAAGCCAGCAGTTAGTCATTTTGCTACAAAAAGGGGGACACACATGTCCATAGACATGAAAAGATAAGAAATATATGTTTACTATATACAGCACTTAATGTATAGAATGAACCGAAAAGATTACTATTTATGAAAAATTTAATGTAATTGTTTTGTTTTTATTACCCATACAGGACCCAAGTATTTTTCCCAGCAAGTATCCAGTTCCAAATTTTCTGCCAGTGCCAACTTCTAATTATTTGTTGTGACCTTGCTTTTTGACTTTCAATGAAAAAAAACCTATGTCAAATAGTATACATATTTTTGTTATACCAGATCCAAATATATATATAGATATTAAACATTATACACAATAATATAAGCTCTGTCACATTCTGTAATACATCAGAATTGTTTTGTGGTTCATATGAAGATATGTTTGACTCAAGTGATGTAATATGTTTATCAAAAGAAATAAACATTAAAGGTTATCAACTATATAATACCTTAGAAAATTGTGGTTCCTACAACTCCACATTTCATTAATTTTAACAGAGATACTCAAAATACTGCAAAACTAAAAAAAGAAAAAGGAAGAACATAGGTGCCCACAAAACAATATACCAAATAAGTAAATAAGAAACCAAAACTTAACAACTGCCCAAGACCGACTGAGCACAAAATAAATACCAGGGATGCTTCAAAATTATTTTAATATAATGTACTCAGCCTATGTAACTGATAAAACCTTTGCTGTACCACATTTTCAAGTTGCTCATTGTCAAAACAATTAAACATCAAGTTTTCATAGTACCATGTTTCCAGTTGTTCAGCATCAAGATATCATGTTTCTATAACACCACAATTGTGGTTTTTACCTAACCGATCCTAACAATACAAGGCTAATAAATCTGATGTGTTAAAAAATTTGCTTATTTGTTTTCAGATAAATTAATTTTTCCACCCTATCAATTTAATATGAAAACATGTACTGTGTTACCTTATCTACTTTTTTACAGATTATTTCATAGTAAATGAAATAAATTCCATGCATATATATATATATTATTTAAAGACAACAAGGGACCTGTTGTTCCATCCAAGCAGTCTCATCCAGTAAACTAATCTTTAAAATAAAACACTCAAAGCCAACCCATATCACTCAATTATTCATCAAGTCTTCCCTTATATTACTTGTGTCAATCACATTTGACAAAATATGTATTTGTTTCCCCTAGTCTTACTATTAAAAACAAAAAAGATGTATCACAAATATTAATACCCTTAAAAAATTCAAAACATTACAATCAGATCCCCTCTAACTCTTTTCTTTTTCCAAGAGAAAATACATTTAGATCTTAACTCATACTTGTATGAAACCCTTTCCATCCAAAATACCACCCTAGCAGCCCATAATGATGTTTATTGTATTTATTTTTCGTCAAGTGTATGAAAGAAAATTTTTTATTGTACAAGTTCTATTTTAATCACTTTACACATCACATGCTACATAGTTCTTTACATAGATCTAAATATTTGTGTACATCTATTAAACAAAAGATCAGTTTTGTTATTCTCTATTACATTACAATGATCATAAAAACAGAAATTGAATTTAACTCATCAGTACAACTAATATTTTTATTCACTCAATTTAAAACTTGGAAACACTTTATTGCAAAGATTATCCCAGATAAAAAATCATGAAAAGAGCTCTTTCAGGCTATGTATATATGCCTGGCCAAATGTCAGTCTCCTAATTACACTATGCACATTCACAACAGCCTGAACATGTTATGCTTTGTATTCTACAAGTCCCTGGTTCAATGTTTCCATATTACGAGTAGTACTACTACTACCTAAAAACTGGAATGAAACAAAGAAAAAACTATGCCAGACTAAAAAGTCACAAGTATATAAAACAAATTTTCAAAACAATAAACAATTTTGTTAACTGTTTAGTATACTTAAAAATTACAGTTACCAAGCACCCACAATTTTAACCTTTATTTCTAGCGGAGTTAAATTTTCGATTTCTAACAAATGTATAAAGACAAGAAATACTGAAGCGGACAAATTTTACAATGAACGGTAAGATTTTGTGTACAAATACAAATAAAATTTCCTTGGGAAGTTCGTGTGAAACAATACACGAAAGTTTGGAAGGAATGTCTAAAACTAAACCTTAATATGGATGACTTAGGTAGAAACGAGTTTAAGCAGAAATGTACATATTTCCTAAATAGAACAAAAACAACTGATCTTTAACACAAATAACACTAAATAAATAATTGCAGTGACCAGAAACACACACTCACTATTTTATCAGTTTCTCTCATCTTCTCCATTATTGAGCATGTGATCATGTCTTATAATGTGGTTGGGTTTCAACAAATGTTGGTTACTTCTTCGATTTTTCATATGAAGCAGTTTGCTGTTCAGCTTTTGCTCGACAGCCTTCAGCTCTAGCTGCTTCTCTTTTACAAATCTCCTCAATATGTTCACAACGAATGTTATCTGCCCTGTTTTCTCAGCTTTTTCCTGGAAATTGTTGGCAGATAACATAAGAATATTGATGTTTGTCTCAATCCTTCTTTTCCTCTCACTGAGTGCATCCATCACAGCTTTTCTCCTTTTTGTATCTTTTCTTTATGTATGTATGGATATCTTTACCTTGCTGTACTCTTTGGTGATCCTTACATTTTTCTCTCTACAATTTTTGACATGGTTTGAGAAAACTCACTGAGCAACACTTATTTCTACAGAGACCTCTCCGTGTGAGGGGTGTCTATTTACTTGTGACCACTCAGTGTATGTTGTTTCTCAGTAGTATAGGCCCTTTCATGCTTGTTTTTTTTTCCCAACCAATATAATCCTAATCCAACAAGTCAGATAAAATATTTCTCAAAATATGTAGTAGACAGTCTTATTATGAACACTTTCACAATAATATCAGAAATAGATCAAAGGAAGTGTACCTATATTGATTCTGTATCAGCAGTGGAAGTTCAATAGATATTTTAAACCATTACTAAGATTTTAAATAAATGAAAAGCTATCTGTTTTAAACTAGTAATGACAATTTTATAGTTCATTGCAGGATATTTTTACTTACCAGATGTACTTCCTAACTCAGAACCAGTTTGTTCCAAACTTTGAAATTCCTTTTCTTTCTTCAAATTTGTAACACAGTACTTTGAACCATCCAGATCATTATCACTGAACTCATCTTGTGGTAGATCACCAGGCTGCTCTGTCTTCACTCTAACAAGTTTGTTCTAGAATCAAATGTCAATGAAATAACCAGTACTATCATTGAAGTTTTCAAACACATATAAGGTATTCAAACTTCAGCTGTTATATTTAGCCCCTCCAGCATAATATTTTTTTAATCGTGTCTCAAATTAACTAAATATAAAAGTAAACACTAAATGCAATCTGTCTATAAAACTAATACATATAAGGCTAGCAAAAATTGCGAAGCACTATGGACATTAATCTCAACTATGAACTAAGCCTTATTATAATGGCACTGAACACAAATCATCTCTGTTACATCTCTGCTTGTTTGTTAATTTCCGGTATAAATTCTTTCCGAGGAACTTCAGCGATACAAGTCCCTTCTTGATTAAAACTAGTTTATTCTTTCTCGATACAACTTTGTAATACACAGTAATTTCACAATCAATATGTTTCTCATCTCTTTACATAACAACCTTTATAACACACGCTATAAATCACAGTGATTTACATACTTTACTTACAGTGCCTACTGTTCGCTTGACTCAATTATCTATCTCTATACCTATCATCTATGCTACTGCGCTGGATTTTTCTCGCCAGCCTTACATACTAAAAAAGAGAGTGCCTAAAACAAACTCGGGCCTCCCCAATAGTTCATTACACTTCCAGAAACTCCAGCATGCATGCTCCCAGCGTCACGTGACTTCTGCTATCGTAACAATACCATACATGTGGTGTAAAGATAAATAACCTTGAAGGGCAAAATCTGCTCTTTCTGTTGATTAGAAGCTTGAACTCAGGAATTTTTATAATGATTTCCCTCTAGACCAGTTCTAGGAATTTATATCAAGTTATTGGTAAACCAATTGTATGTACATGCAGTTTATTGCCTGCTAGAAAGACATTTTTAACCTTAGTCGTTTCTTTTATAACAAAGTCTAAAGTTCAGTTAATACAGGCATTTGCACTTCAAGTGAGGGCAAAGATGAAGCTTTTAATTATTGTGTTAGCAGTTTTTTTTTAAATAAAGGAATAAAAACTTAAATAATATAAGACTTTGAATCACAATGTACTTGATAATACTAATTTCATTAAAATACATTGATAGTAAAGTGGTTTGATTAAATTTTGAATATAACTCAGTAACACTTTGTGACGTACAGAAAGCAAATGAGTGCACATAATTTTCTGATGCATCATCAAGTATAGGATTTAAGTGCTAGTGTCACTCATCACATCGTTACTTCAGTTACAGGTCCAAGCATGAAGCCACTGTTAACCTAGAGCTGGTGAAATCCATCATGAAGTGTCATTATTTTACTGATTATCCAGACTGTTTTCAGAAACCTTTAAATGCCTCCAAGTCTCAGAGAGCACAGAGTATACAAATTCAACTGGGAAGTATCACTATAAACACTTTGTAGGCCTTGATGATGAAAAAGAGCTACAAAGTTCAAGTATGTTTACCCATATATTATACGGTAGTCGTGCCCACAACCACACCAATGGTGAAATAAAAAGTTTATTCAATAGCAGAAACATATAAATAGAATAGGCTATGAATCTCTTGTCTGTGTAATATGTCTCTGATCTAACTGAGCTATGTACTTTCAGGTGACAAACTAAACTTTAATTTTGACATCTACATTAGAATAGTAGGCATATGTCCAATATTCAAAGTGTTTAATGACTACCAACTACTTATATTGTAAGTGACATTGCTCTCGTCATATTTCATTACAACAATAAAACTAGTGGATGAAATTATTTGAAATACGATAAAACTTTCCTAAAAGTATGTAGTTTCAGAAAAATAAAATATTTAATTTTGAATTTTTCCATTATTTCTTATAAAAATTTGTTATTTAATGTAGTTATTTGCACTGGGACTCTGAATAGTTCACCTGCAAGGTGATTTTCATGTTAAGTATAAAAATAGTTTTTTTTTATTATACTGTTTTCACATTTCACTCTAGAACATTCTTGATGGATATCAAAAGTTTTTTAAGGAAATGTTTATATTTGAATTTCCATTTTCTCTACCATATAACTAACTCTACATACAGTGCAATGAAACATTTAAAATTATGAAATATAAATATATATACATACATTTTACCTCTTTGTTGAATCTTATAACATCTTTCTTGGTGTATATACATAATTTCATGTCTTTACCTTTTCACTTATAGTTTAATTTTAATGTTTTATTTGCCTTTCCAAATCTTTATCTTTTATTCCTGTTGACACACTTCAATGGGTGGCCACAGGAAATAAAACGTTATCATTGACAGAGATGGTTTAGCTCCTGGCAAAATGTTTTGCACTAGCTTAGTTAGGTAACACGTGTGGAGTGACAAGAAGCTTAAAATATATCTACAAAATCATTAAACCTTTCAAATATGAATTCTAAAATACAAATGATACATAATTATCTAATATATATAAAAGTAAGACCTAAATGCAATTTAACTGTCAATCAAACAAATATGTATAAGGCAAGAAAAAATAACCAAGTGCTAGGGATAATAATCTCCAAGAATTTACTTAATGATTGCTTGCCTTCAAAGTCAATGGTTACATTTTGTGACATTATAGCTAATGTATGGGAAATATACTAGAAAATCTGCTTATTCTATTGGTTATAAGCATGCCATTCAATTGTAGAAAAGGCTAAGTGGGCATGGCTTTTATCAGAAGTGAAGAATGATATAATAAGCTTTTTCTTGGAATGTTTGCAGTTGAAATGTGAAATGTGTCAAATGTTTAGTATTTGACCTTGTACATGTAGAAGCTCATCTGCATTATTATGAATCCATAATTATGTCCCTTTCAGCATGGGCTGATACATTTTGTCTCACTTTGGCTGGGGAAGAACATACATACAAAAATCATAAGACAACTCTGAGCATTTCTCACCAAATCTTGTAAGATTTTGTTATAGTTTCTAAGTATTTTGTACACAAAAAATGACATTATTTTAATTATGTCTTTCTAATAAAAATGTTATTTTTCTATAGTAGTTATTTGCCATTAAACTGTTAAAATAGTTCAAAGCAAAGTGATTTTAATTTTAAGTATACAAATAATTTTCTTCATTTTAAAGTTTTCATATTTCATTTGCATAATCTGTAGAACCCCTAAAAGGTTATAAAAATTTTGTAAGGTAAAGTTAATATTTTATTTTTCATCTTCTCTACTACATCATTAACCCTAGCTATTATCATCAACATACAATGCAATGAAATAATTCAAATTAGGAAATAAAAAAAACACATACCTTTTAATATTTTGTAGAATATCTTTAAAGATTTTCCTTTTGTTAAATTCATAGATTAAGGTCATTTCCTTTTCACATATAGTTAATTTTTAATGTTTTTATTTTCCTTTCTAGTCCTTTACCACTTATTGTTCATCTCTACACAAGTCAACAGTGCCCTTGAGGCATATTACGATTTCTTTGGGAGACGTGGGCAAAATTTTCGTTCAGCACATCCTTGAGAACGGATGCAAAGTATGATGTATATTTTTCAAATGTTTAAACATTTTAATTATGCATTTTAAAACAACTAATACATAACTAACTAAAATATGATAGTAAGACCTAAATACAATTTAAACTGTATCTGTAACTACAATATATTTTTGTCAAGAAATAACTGTCAGTGCTTATAGTTCATCAAGCAGACAACAATACCACAGTCAATTTCATGTAATCCATAATGACAACTGTGTGCCAATTTCAAAATAACCACTGTTTGGTTAGAGTGAAAAATTATCTGTTTCTAATGACTATAACACATGGATATGTAACATCTACATGTAGGCTATAAAGCTAAAACAAATCTGTTGAAGGTGGGCATGGATGGCACCTGTCAGAGGTTAAAAAACTTATTACTTGTTTGAACTGTATTCATTCAGAGAACTTTGAAATGAACGAGTCAAAAGGTCATGTAATCATCTTATTGTCTAGACGTACCTCTACTCAACTACTATTGTATTACTGAAGATACAGAGAGCCAAAATAGAGAATTTTCATAGCTCGTTAGTCACATGAACAATATATCTGAAGTTTTAAGTAGTTTTTTAAAGGTATAATTTGAAATAAAGGACTTAAAACTACATTCACATAAATTGATATTAAATGTGTTTTATTACATTTTTAATACAACACAGTACCTTGTGCAGAAAAGCATTTAAAGGGGATTCTGTTCCATAAAGGTTAAGGAGTTGTGTGTATGTGAGTGGTAACATTTGTACCTAGAATATATTGTATTATTATGAATCCAAAGTTATGACCATTCAGCACTGGTTGCCTATAAAAATAATGTAAAAAACCATAATAATCATAGTGTAATTAACATCATGACATTTTACATAGAATTTAATTTCCTCAATACTGTCTTTAAATATGAGTGTTCATTATGCTAAGTCAGTGTTATGTAAAACATTCAGCTGACTATAGATGGCTGTAACACAAGTGTTATCTAATTGCTTTAATTAATGGTGCCTTTCTTTATCACACCCTGTAAATATGTGGAAACCCAGAAATATCAAATGATTATGACATTACATTTAATAATCACCATAAACATCTACATCACATTTTTTAAATCATCAGAACCAACTCAAACATCATTGTTCAAGTTATACAGGTGCTTTTTAATTATCTTAACTAACAAGTATAAAATAAACTGTAAATAAAGACCCACGGACTACCACAATTTACATCATACTACGTAAATGATGAACACGTAGTGGATTTCCACTGATATTACATTAGCAAACTTGAAGTAACTTTCTTCACATTATCACTTCAAACATCTCATCAATGATCATGCATCAAAATGTTCAAGACAGCATTACAACTACATATTCAGTTTAATAAGAAAAACATAAAATATTTTAATTTGCAAATTACCTCAGCCTCCTCTGTTTCTCCATCATAGTTCTCTTCTTGTTCTTCCTTTGCTACACCAAACTTCAAAAAGGTATGTAAAGATCTTTCTTCTAAGAAATCAGCTTCTCCTGTAGCTAGAAATATAAATAATGTATATTTATCTGAAACAACACGACTGAATATTATCAATCATCATTAAGTCATAATAAAAGTTCATATAATTTAATGACACATCAAGATGTTGGAGTTTAGAGATGTTCTTGCTGAGCAAATCCCTCAAATAAAGTTTCTTTCAAAGTTATTTATAACTAGTACATATAAATACTATATACTCTCACAGACAAAAGACTTGTAATGTTTACTAAAAGCCTGCCAAATTTTGTGAAGATACATATACTGTTATAGTATATAGTATGAAAACTATCATGAGTAAAGAATGGTTAAAAGGTCAGCTGATTTATTCCTCGCATTTCGTGAACAAGAACACAACATTGTTCCGGGATGATGGAGCACCGTGTCACACTGGTAGAAACACCCAAAAGTGGCAGGAAGAAAATGGTATCCAGAAGTTGCCCTGGCCGAGCCAATCTCCTGACATGAACCCCATCGAAAACCTCTGGGCCATACTCGACCGGCAAGTCAAGAAACAACCAAAGAAAACCAACTTCGAAGAGCGATCTACTCCAAGTTTTTAAGCAAGAGTGGGCAAAAATCTCACAATCTAAAAGTGACGAGATGATTCTCACGATCAACGAACTCCACGAAGCGAAAGGAAGATCTACTAGATATTAATTAAATTATAAATATATCAATTTATGTGAATATGACTGAAAAATTTCATTTTTTTCTGAAAAGGTCCATTAAGATTAAAAATACTTTTCTTTGTTTGAAAAATCTGAAATTTTATTTCCTTAATCTCTAAAACCTTCTAAATAAATTTCAAATGTTTTTTAGTAAAACTTTATATCTTACAATAAAACTTAAGTATAAATAGACGTATACTGTTAGGAGCTCAAAGCTATTTAAATTAAACATATGTAGTTTCATATTACAATCCGAAGTCATTCTAGAAAGAAAAAAAGGGTAATTTAGATTTATTTTTTGATGGTTACGAGGTCAGTTAAATTGACCAACCTTGTATAAAGTTAGGGCAGAGAAAATAACAGATTTTTATTGCCCTTTGAACCCTGCCCAACTACTATTCGCACCATTATTAGTTGTAAATCACTTGGCAAACTTGCAGCTCATGTTAAGCTATTGAATTAAATTACGCATGAGCTACTTGCATGCTGCTTGCAAGTGTACTTCATGAAAAATTTTATTATTTTCTTATTATTATATATTTCACCTAATTT
>NW_013674862.1:0-11759 GCF_000517525.1 Limulus polyphemus
CTGTAGGACACGATGTTTATTAACACGAAACGTAACAATCTACCCAGACCTTGTAGAACACGATGTTTATAAACACGAAACGTAACAATCTATCCAGACCCTGTAGGACACGATGTTTATTAACACGAAACGTAACAATCTACCCAGACCTTGTAGAACACGATGTTTATAAACACGAAACGTAACAATCTACCCAGACCCTGTAGAACACGATGTTTATAAACACGAAACGTAACAATCTATACAGACCCTGTAGGACACGATGTTTATATAAACGAAACGTAACAATATATCCAGACCCTGTAGGACACGATGTTTATATAAACGAAACGTAACAATCTATCCAGACCCTGTAGAACACGATGTTTATAAACACGAAACGTAACAATCTATCCAAGCTGTGGGATCAACTTTACTTCACAATTATTTGTTTATTTACGAGAATACTTCTGTATATTTGTCTTACTAATCACTTGGTCTAACACTTTATTGATCACAAACTTTCAAGATTTTATCTTAATGTAGGCTTAGCCTAGTCAGCCTATTAAGTAATATGTTGAAACTTTTAAAGTACAACACATTATATATGTGTATTCTTACAAGTCCATCCACATAAGAATGCTTTTCAGTAATATATCAATAGAGATAGTTGCTTTTATTAAACTTTTTTCGTCCTTGAAATTAATATGAGTGTGGTCGGTATATTTTTTAATGAAAGTCAAACTCTTCCGATCATTTAACACGTTAACAAAACTCATTATCAACTTAAGTTTTCTACATTCATTACAATATAAACAGTTCTTCATTATTAGTCAAGTTTTCCAACCTTGTAAATGAGGCTTGATGTACGCTCTTTGGATTTAAGTTTCAGTTATCACTGATCAACACAAGGCTTAATTAGATATGGATAAGATAGTAGCGTTAAATAGGCCAAGGAAGACGAGAAGTTCAGCCCACGAGAACATCGATACTAAATTAACTATCAACAGGAGTCAGTAGGCTCAATAGTTTCTTTTTTTATAAAACACTGACCGCCTCTTGGTAGCATAACATCGTATGAGTATTCGTTATAATACGTGTTCATGATATATACAAATTCAGTAAAACAAAGGCTAAGGCCAGTTACACGATATATACAAATTCAGTAAAACAAAGGCTAAGGCCAATTACATGATATATACAAATTCAGTAAAACAAAGGCTAAAGCCAGTTACATGATATATACAAATTCAGTAAAACAAAGGCTAAGGTCAATTACATGATATATACAAATTCAGTAAAACAAAGGCTAAGGCCAATTACATGATATATACAAATTCAGTAAAACAAAGGCTAAGGCCAATTACATGATATATACAAATTCAGTAAAACAAAGGCTAAGGTCAATTACATGATATATACAAATTCAGTAAAACAAAGGCTAAGGCCAATTACATGATATATACAAATTCAGTAAACAAGGCTAAGGCCAGTTACATTCAGTAAAACAAAGGCTAAGGCCAGTTACATGATATACACAAATTCAGTAAAACAAAGGCTAAGGCCAGTTACATGATATATACAAATTCAGTAAAACAAAGTGCTCAAGTCACTCACACGATATGCACAAATTCAGTAAAACAAAGGCTAAGGCCAGTTACACGATATGCACAAATTCAGAAAACAAAGGCTAGGGCCAGTTACATGATATATACAAATTCAGTAAAACAAAGGCTAAGGCCAGTTACATTCAGTAAAACAAAGGCTAAGGCCAGTTACATTCGGTAAAACAAAGAATGTAACTGGCCTTAGCCAAGTAAAACAAATAAGTAACACTAAAACTTTAAGTGAGAGTTTTTACAGTAAAATATTTTGTTTAATCGAAGTAAATATCGCTAGAAATGTCGGTTGATGTTATTCCATCTAAAGATTTTTTAATAAATTGCTTTTTCATGCGTGACGTAAAGACTAATAATTATTCTGTATACTACTTCTAAAAACTTAAACGTAAAACCAATTAATAATGTTACAATTATATGTGATGCAATTAGTTCGTACAATATTTTCAGTTGGGAATGAACGTTACCTCCCTCTATCGTGGAATGAATGAAACAATTATAAATTCCAGTCCTTTGGCAACTGAACAGTCATTCTTCGAGCGCCACCTGGAAATAATGATCATATTTATTGCTGTAGTGGGACTTACTATTTTTATCGTACTGATAATACTGTGGATAAAATGTAGGACTCGTAGGTCTTCTAAATATGTATCTGACAAGGTAAGCTAATGTTTGATGTAGGCCTTTTTCTAAACTGTATTCTTTATTCAGTCCCTTAAAGGTTTTCAAGAAAAACAGTATATAATAGTATATCAACCACACTATGTCCGTCATGTTCACTGCCGACGACGTGTTTTGCTTAAAAATATCTGATAAAGTAAGCTATTGTTATACTTCAGAACACCGCAACACGTATCTGATAAAGTAAGCTATTGTTATACTTCAGAACACTGCAACACGTATCTGATAAAGTAAGCTATTGTTATACTTCAGAACACTGCAACACGTATCTGATAAAGTAAGCTATTGTTATACTTCAGAACACTGCAACACGTATCTGATAAAGTAAGGTAAATTGTTGTGTTAGTCTCAGAATGTATAACACTAACAACTTTATTAGTAGATCTCATGTATAACTAATTTAGATATCTAACAGAGGCTGGTACGTATATTACAGCAAGCGTTGGATAGAGATATGCATACGAACATCGAGTTTGGTAATCTTAATCCAGAAAGAGAGATCCTACGTGATGAAAGGAAACCTAAAGACGGTCCAGCTTTAACCAAAGGGGTTCCTATGGAAGACGAAAACTGGCTTGTGCCTTTTACAGATATTCCTCTCGAAGACAAGAACGAACCCGATTTCCAAGACACTAGATTGTGATTTGTGAAAATTGAGAAAAATGCAATATAAGTTTTATTAATTAATTTCATACGACTGTCGTGTCAGATTTACTGTTATTTAAATAGGGCGCGTAATGATTATTTTACCTCATATTTTGTGTAGGTGAGAGATAATTTAAAAACTAAGTATCTCCCTTTCGAGGTTCTTTACTTATATGACGTCATTGCAGCAAGTTCGCGAGGGTATATGAGCGAATGTTTTCCTTTATATGGAGAATGAGATTTATACAGTGTTAAGAAATATTTCGATAGATGTCGCTTTTTCTTGCGGAAAATGTAACAACTCGGAAGCCGCATGTTGGTCATGTTGTCTAAACACTATATATATGTTGGTCGTGTTGTTTAAACACTGGAGATATGTTTATCATATTGTTTAAGCAATATATATATGTTCGTCATATTGTTTAAGCACTAGATATATGTTGGTCATGTTGTTTAAACACTATATATATGTTGGTCATGTTGTTTAAACACTATATATATGTTGGTCATGTTGTTTAAACACTATATATATATATATATGTTGGTCATGTTGATTAAACAATGGAGATATGTTGGTCATATTGTTTAAACACTAGATATATGTTGGCCATATTGTTTAAACACTATATATATATATATATGTTGGTCATGTTGTTTAAACAATGGAGATATGTTTATCATATTGTTTAAGCATTATATACATGTTCGTCATGTTGTTTAAACAATGGAGATATGTTGGTCATATTGTTTAAACACTAGATATATGTTGGCCATATTGTTTAAACACTATATATATATATATATGTTGGTCATGTTGTTTAAACAATGGAGATATGTTTATCATATTGTTTAAGCATTATATACATGTTCGTCATGTTGTTTAAACAATGGAGATATGTTGGTCATGTTGCTATATAAATTGACACATTGAAAACCACCATCTTTTGTTCAAAGTCATATGTTTCAAAACATTTTTGGAAATTGTTTTCACGGGTGTTTTATCGCATCATCCGAACAATAATATGTAGTGTGTAACAAAAAATCGTGAAGAAGAATTAAAAATAATTATACCTTACTGAAAATGACTTACCTACGTACAGTTTAATTAGATGTATAAACATCATATCGAACGTAGCTAAATAAGTAGTATACTGTTATACACTTGATATATATTTTGCTTTGTAAGTCTTTCACGAGAAGCTTCAAATTTAACTGTATTTTCTTTCTGTAGATACTGTGTATATTACGAATATCAAAGTTTTGTTCTTAAACAAAATGGTTTACACAGTTCTTATTAATCTTAACGTTGGGAAGTTGTAACTAACAGCTACGAAAATTCATTGTGCCATTTTTACTATAAAAGTCGTCTTTCCTGACCACTTTTTTCATAGTGTATATATATATGTAAAAGTTCGGTTTTACTTTGATTTGAATATTACCGCTTTGTAGGGTGTTGAACTCGGCTTGTTTCAACCATAAATATTTACCGTTTTTATGTTGAATGATATAGTTAAAATACATTCCAAAATAACTTAATCCAATTATATTATGATATAAAACTCGATATTTCGTGCATGTTTTTGTTTTTAGTTACGTGTTTTTCTATTTAATGACCAATAAAAACGATTTATATTCAAACGAGGTTTATTTAAATGAAATATTTTTGAGCTACTAAGTATATTTGATATTCTATAAATAACAAAATTATATAATTATTATTTTTTTTAATTGTTTGCTGAATAAAGGTGATAAATTGTTTTTAGGGTTCTCTTAGGCACTAGACAGTTGAGAATATATTTTCACTTTAATATCGTTGTTTTTTGTAGCTATGTATGTGGGCGAAACTTTGATGTGTATGATTTGAATACGATAAAAATAAATTTCGAATTACAACGCAAGTGCAATAAAAAGCGTTGATTTCTTTCCAAAAATATTGACTAATGAATTAATCGTTCTTCATTAATAAGTGAAACATATTTTAATATAACATTAATACTTAATATTAAACAAAGAAAACTAATTTATTTAATTTTGATGAACTAATATAACTGTCTCCCTTTAAGATCTCCATTGATCTAATTGGAAGCATAAGGCGAATATTTTATTTGAAATATTTCTGGACGTTCAGATTTTATATAGATGCTTTATTCTGGTTAAATGAAACAAATCATATACTATCAAGTAATTTTGTATTACAACTTAATTTGTTAAAAATGACACATATTCATATTTTCAACATAAATCGATATAAGTTGATTATTTGTTTTTCACAAGACAAGTGAATATCAGGAAGTTAACAAAGCAAGTTTTTAAAGGAGATCGTTGGGTATTTTATAGACATTTATTCATTGTTTTTTTATTTAATTTTTTATGTCATTGTGGTATTCAGGTACACTGATGTCCACAAAACGTCATGCAGAGAACAAATGGAACTCGAACAGAACACTAAAGAAATACACACAAGTAAACAAGTAGAACAAAATCTTTATTCACTGTGAAAAATATTCATCTCATTAGTTCACAAACTGGCGGGCTTTTTTTTTCTGTTGTGACTTTAACTGGCTGCTGGGGTTTATCATATTGTTATACATTCTTCAAAACTGGCGGGCTTTTTTTTCTGTTGTGACTTTAACTGGCTGCCGGGGTTAACATATTGTTATACATTCTTCACAACTGGCAGGCTTTTTTTTCTGTTGTGACTTTAACTGGCTGCCGGGGTTAACATATTGTTATACAATCTTGTTTTCTCTTAATCATAAGTTCTTTGAATTTATACGTCTGCAGAGGACAAAAACAAGAAGAATTCTAATTTACCGCGCCAGATTCAGACAAAATTTTACAATTGTTGGCTACCAAAATCCATCATCAACTATTCCAAGTAATAGAATAAACAACCTCAATCTCCGTACAATTTGTACAAGAATCTGTGTCACCCCTTCTTGAAATGTGCGATCCAAAATGATATGAGTTTTTAGCTGTTGGCGCAAGCAACATTTACTTAAGTAAAAGGATTACTACGTGTTTACGATCTTTCGACATTTCGTTAACGAGAATATCATACTTCACGCAGAACATTTTTACTAAAATATAGAAAATATTATTGAATATACCTGTGATTAAATATATATTCTAAACTAGTTATGTAGAGGTGAAATGTGACACCATATTATATAAGGTTCTTTGCTTAATTTCTTAACAGTTTCTAGCCTTAATATAAATCAGAGCTGCAATCTAATGTCAGAATGTCTACATATCCAGGTCACATAAACGAACTTTGGCCTATGGGGTTTAAAATATGGGCTTGACAGTCAACTTTTGAGACTCTAGCAAGTTTCAAATTGAACCTACACTTTAAATACTTCATAATATTTTCATAATTACTTAAATAAAAACTATGTTAATAGACTCTGAACTAAAATAAATTTGCTATTGTGCTAATTAAATCTGTGGCATATTACGTTTTTTAATGAGTCCTCAGCCAAATAAAAAATTCAACGACACCTGGGAGATCTTGTACGCGTGGGTGTAGAGATACATGTATTTCAGAAGAATCCTATAAAACTCGCGCTTTCTGCACCTGGATCTGTCTTTGTCAAGGGAGAAAAAATAAAACAGATTATCTTATTCAAAATGAAAGCTTAATTTTGAATGTGTATATATTTAATTAGTAAATCAATTATACAAGATAAACAGAGGATACCAAGGCTTGTTGAAAGTATTTTACATGTTGTTATTATTTATATTGTTGATATTTTTCGCTATAATAAACATATTTAAGAAGACTTATATATTTATAATGGTATAAAGTATTAGTTCCTCTTCAGTTTCACTTCCACACACGAACAACTGCTTTAACTGTAATCTTATGAAGTCGTATTAAAAAATTCTCATGGTCTTTGCGGTACAAAATTCGTTTTAAAACCTGCATATTGTACAAATATAAATGCATATATATATGTAAGGAAACAAATAGTGAACTAAATTCCACTTTAGAAACTATAAGAACTTTTAAGAGTAACTGGCTGCAGCAGTGAAGGGCAGTAGGAGTTGTGGGTGTAAGCACTCAACTCCATAACCTTAATTGATTTTCCATCTTTGCTGGTTAGTTTAACATCAGTGTTTGAATTTTGTCTGATAGATGGGATATCCCCAACGCATTTGGGAGCTATTACCACAGGCATTATCCGCTATGACTTTAAGCTGACAATGGGAACTCTGCCAAAACCTTTTTAATGCTTATTTTATATATATATAATTTTCCTAAGCACGGGTATTGAGGATCCAACCTCTCTTTTTCTTTCTATCTTGGCAAGTCATGACTAGTTGAGTAATTGCCATTGGTTACTTTAAGCGTTCCCTAATGTCTGAAGTCCATACTTGTGTTTCATTTTTGGAACGAAAGTCGCTTGGACGTGGACTATTGGGACTGAACTTACATCAAGCAACCGGTTAACGTACAAAATAGACCATACTAATGAAACTGCAAATGCCTATATATAGAAATGGTCTATGAATGTATTCTTTATTCCACGTTTAATCTTTTTGTTTCATACTGTGTCTGCCTCGCGGATCGAACATCGAATTGTCGAAAGAAGGATAACAGTCAAAAGGTTCGTGTCTAAATGATTTATTAACATAGTGGAAGCTTCTTCTAATTCTGAATTTGGTAGAGGCGAACATTTCTGGTAAAATTATATATTATTAATACAAATCAATGGTGAAACAAATGAGTATGTTTACTGTAAACATTCAAAAAGATTAAGATATCATAATTCACATTTGTGATCATATAAAATATTTTTTATTAAAATCACATGTTATCGTTTTCATAAATTACCAATAGAATCGAAATTATAAATATTTTATCAGTCTTTATAGATACGTGTTCTCAATTCTTTAAAAACATTGCCTAAACGCAAAATATTATCTATGAAATATAATGTTATAACGTGTTCTATCGTCAGACGGGTTCTTTGGAAGAACTCTGTAAAAATAATGCCAAGTTCAGTCCACATAAACGATAACGAATGGATTTGCTTCATCCACAAACGTTTCTTACAGTCATGTTCGCGTGTAGTTGTAGGCTTAATTTCAAGTTTATAAGCTTTTAAACATAGTCTCTGAAACTAGTGTAGGCCTAATTCACATATAAAATTACTTGTAGAATTCTATTGGTAATCGATCGAGTAACTGAATAACAGATAAGATGCAAAAGCTTTCACTTCTAACACTAAATAACGTTTTTGACGCTGAATTAACTGACCGCCACTGAAAAGACTCACTCATTGCATAGTTAATAATTCATTACTCAATCATCACTTATTGATTTATTTCTTTACTTTGTTTATACTGTACTCGCCTTCTACACTACACACATTTTCTAGACCATCACATCCTCAGCAATCCATATTTCACTCCTCAAGTATTGTTCTACATAGTTGGAATAGTTTTTATCAAGAGCTCTTACGTATTACCTTTTAATTCTCCAAAACTGTCAAAATGTTACCTTTATTTTTTCAAACAAAATCTGATTGCTATTACGCTAAGAAAACGAGATTTGAAGGCTTTTGTAGTTAAATCATTTTGGTTCATGAAATTATATTTATATTTACTTACATCATTGTCTACGTTATATATTCATACATATTGAAGATTTTGAATATAACTACCTTTTCTTTTCAAAAATGTGATGAATGTATTAAAGAACGCAAAAATAGCATCCTATATGGACCAAACAGTCAACTATTTTATAATCTTTAACTGCTTAAATCTCGTGAGTACTTAATTTCTTACAACAATTTGCAGTTTTAATAGGTGGCTACTTATATACTCTGGTGTTTCAATTAAAATGGCGGTAATAAATACAGCGAAATCAAAACTCAGGAAATAGAATAGCTAATTTTGAAATAGTCGATTTGACGTTTAGCGTTACTATACATAGCTTTAAATTTAATTACAAATTTAAATCTAAGTAAACTGAAACGTTCCTGGCAATCCATCTCGGTCTCGTAAAAGTTGTATAGCGCTTATTCTAGACTAACTAGGCCGAATTGGCGTGTTTATAAATGATATTTATAGAAAAGTAATAAACATTTAAAATTTTATCTTCTGTGATCTATCGTTTTTAATTAATATAGCTGTGTAGTTAAATTTAAAATTGTTATAAAAGCATACCTATGTGCCACTAGTATATAATATTACTAATTAATGCTCTGTAATATTAATAGTATTATTATTAGTAGTAATACTAGTACTAGTACAATATTTATAGATATAGGAAAAACCTTATTTTAAAACATGTTAAATATTTTGTTTTTATAACTACATCAGTTATACAAGAATGAAACGTAAAGGTATGGCAAGGAGCATTTTGATGCCAGAGAATGTCAAACGTTTTGTATAGTAATTAATATATTTCCTTAAAACTAAAATTAAAGCTTCATGAAGTAGATCATGTAGATAAATAAGAGAATTACAACCTGGATTTTTAACTACAATTGTTTGAGGATAAACGAGAATTATATGGGCACTTGTTTATTACAGTATATTTGGTTATGGTAGCAAATAGTGAAAAAATCAATTCACAGATTACGATTAACTGTTGGCATGGTCACTGTGACTGTGAGGACAAGTCACTCATAAACTGTTGAAAAGATTTAATTGACATTGCAGTAAAATAACTAGTGCATAGACCTATGTGTTCAACTAGTGGATATGAGGTTGAAGTAAGCCATCTTGTTTAGATGGAGGGGTGAATATATCTTTATTTTGAATTATTTATCTATTTCAATGCAACAGCAGGTTAACATTCTTACAGTTATCTTTGCCAACTTGAGACACAGTATTACCAGTACATTTTCGGTAGTACATTACTGTATTTTGAGTCATTGAAATCAGTCTGATTCTAGTGTGCACATGTGTGATTAATCAGATAAAACCATTTTCTGAAATTTGTCATGACAGTTGATCAAATGAAAATCATAGTTGACACGTTATTTAGATACTTTATATATGCTTAAAATTTCTAAATTGAAATCTACTTTTGCTTTAAAAAAAGAAATATAGGTGTACAACAAAGAGAATGTATCAAGACAAACTAGTTGTAAAGTAATTAATATCACTCATATTAAAACCCTAACACATTATGATGATGTTAATAAAAATGATTACAGTAACAAGTTGCTTATATAATATGTTACCTTCAACTCTTTAGAAACATATTACAAAGGAAAAGCAAACTACGAGAATCACGAACAGAATGTATTAATGCAATAGAAGTTTCTTGTGATATAAACATTGTATTATCTTTCACAGAATGATGGTAAACAATTCAACCCCAGGGTAAATCTCATTCCTATCAAAATGTCTGATGTTAGACTTGACTCCTTTTTTTTATTATCTTGTAAAACAAAATTTAGGTTAGAAAACACTCCCATTTAAACCCAACACATCATTACAAAACCTATTTACATCAATGTTTATATAATTGTTTATTTTTGATAACACCACTTAAAACCAAGATATCTAGCTGTTGTAATTAATCTGACAAAAAAAATTTTAACTGTCCATAATATTTCTATAACTACTATATGTTTGATTTTGTTTCTTCAGATATTACAGATGACTGCTTGTGTAATGGCAGCAGAAGAAAGTAGTTTACAATGTGCTCAAAAAGTGGCAATTAGTGAAGAAGACAGTGATAATAATAACAGTTCTAGAAGACCGTTTTGTCCAGAAAATCTTCATCAAATTCAGTTTTCAGACCTTAACAATAAAAAGTCATCTTACTGTGATGTGTATGTTTTAGTGAGTACATATTTTGAAATTCATTTTTAAGTTGAATCTAATGTTAGTTTGATAATACTCTTTTTTCGCAAGTTTTGCTAGTTTGGTAAAACTTTCAGATAAGGTAATTTCTAATATAAGTTGTAGACAGTTTGACATTCACATACATTGAATATTTTTAGAAATTACCTATTCAATTGTTAATATTTTTCTAAGTCATCAGAACAAATAATTAAATCCTGTCTGAAAAGGAATCTTGGCCATGACTTCAGACCTTACCAAATAGTCTTAGCTTTAAAATATTTCTGTATAAAAGAAACCAATCAGTATTCTTCTTGGACAGACATGATTGGTAAGAGTGTTTTAGTTTGTAAGAGGTTTGTTATATATTTTAATTATTTTCTTCCAGTGTTACATAACACAGACTTTGCTGTAATGGGTAAGCTTTTCAAAGGTGCAAATTTTAAGGCATAAAACAAGGTTTTTCAATAAAAACTGATTTTAAAATTACTAATATTTTATGTATTCACCATAAATAGTAAGCATCGTTAAAATGTGTTGCCATCTACCCTGAAAAACTTCCTGAAAGTGGCAGCTGCTTCAAACTTCTGCACCCAATACCAGATATAACGTCCCATATAAATGTTGAGGTTGTAAATGTGGTTTACACTCAGTGTACCAATTTCACTTAAATGGAATTCATTATTAAAGTATTACATCAGACAGAAGGTCATTCTTAAGAATGCTTAAGAAATATCAAAGTTTGAAAAAATCACCAACTACCAAAACATTAAACTAAAGGAAACTTAGTTTCACTTTTATTTACTTTTCTAATTCAAAAGGTTTAAAAAAAATCAAGTTACACACAACTCTAATCAATAAAAGTATTTTGTTGATTATCGTAATTTGAATTATAATCTGGATGGAAATAACCTTAACAGTGTCATGAAAGAAAAGGATCTTAGTATAATAGTCGATCAGTCTCTAAAACCATCCAAGCAGTGTGCTGTTACTAGTGGTAGGGCAAATAGGATTTTAGGTTGTATCTAC
>NW_013674862.1:12611-16436 GCF_000517525.1 Limulus polyphemus
TCACACATTAGTATTTATCTTACAGATAATGAATGGTCAACTACTACAGCTGGTCTCCTATCTTCACACATTAGTATTTATCTTACAGATAATGAATGGTCAACTACTACAGCTGGTCTCCTATCTTCATACTTTAGTATTTATCTTACAGATAATGAATGGTCAACTACTACAGCTGGTCTCCTATCTTCACACTTTAGTATTTATCTTACAGATAATGAACGGTCAACTACTACAGCTGGTCTCCTATCTTCATACTTTAGTATCTACGACATTTACAGTTCACAGATAACTAATGTCTAACTGTTATTAGGTTAAGAAAGGTAAACCAGAATTTTATTTGTAATGAACACTGAAACTGGGGAGAGCTTACTTTTAAAAAATCATCTCACAACCTGTCATAAAATGATACATTTTTTCTGGAACTATTCACTTTTATTGTTTAAAAAGAAATTGAAACTGTGGGTTTAGCATTCAGAAACTGATAACAAGTTCAAACCAAAAGAGAAAAAAAAGAGAAAACTTTACTGAAAGCATAATGGTCACATTTATTCTTGTTTATAATACCATACTTTGGGCTGTTTTCATCTGACATTGCTGAACCAGTCCATGAATGTTGTACTTTCGTCCATCACTGACAAGACTGTTACAGTCGATTTCTAGCTGTTTCAGAGTAACATAGGAATAGTTACTTCCTCAATGATAGCTGCTCTATCTCCTAGGAACCAATTTGTATATAGTAATGATAGCTGCTCTGTCTCCTAGGAACCAATTTGTATATAGTAATGATAGCTGCTCTGTCTCCTAGGAACCAAACTATATACAAATTGGTTCCTAGGAGACAGAGCAGCTATTATCACTATATACAAATTGGTTCCTATGATGATAGCTGCTCTGTCTCCTGATATGTATACTCTTTAGGCAGTGATCTATGATATGTATACTCTTTAAACAGTGATCTATGATATGTATACTCTTTAAACAGTGATCTATGGCGTGTATACTCTTTAAACAGTGATCTCTGGCATGTATACTCCCCCAATGTTTCCATACAGAAACTTATGACTATTTCAGGACTACATTGCTCTCACAGACTTCAAAGTTGAGAACCTCACATGTTCTGCATCAGATGCTCAGCAAAATAACTTAATACCATTTCAAATTTTATTGGAAAGCTTACCAAACTCAGATCCTGAAGTAGAAGGTCCATACATGTGGGTGAGTTTTTGGAGAAATTTCCATGTACAGATAAATGCAAAGTTTTTTTGCATTATTGTATTTGATTTTTTATTCTGTGACTTTCGGAGTAAGTCTAGATTTGATACTAAATGTTGACAAGTTAATGAAGTAATTGTTGTGTGTGTATATATATGTTATTAAATCATTTAAGTTTTGGTTTTTTTATGATACAACTCTCTCATTTCCTCTTTACACATAAATCTTAACATAAACTCATTTCAGTAAATCCAACACAAAACTGTACAAAGATGTTTTGAGAGTAGATGAAGAAGGTTTAATTCAATAGGTCAAAATTTTCTGTTGTTTGTCATGGAAACATTTCTGAAAGTAAATCACAGTGTAGATGAGGGGTTGGCAACCTGTGGCTCTTTAATGAGATTTGTGTGGCTCTCGGGCTATCTGCTGTGTCCACCGAGGGGAATTGAACCCCAGATTTTAGCATTGTAAATTCGAAGACTTATCTCTGTCCCAATGGGGGACTGTTAGGGCATATTGCAGCTCTCAAAATGTTTTGGTCTAAGGCAAAACTAAAGAAATGGCTCTTCTTATTTGGATGGTTGCTGACCCCTGGTGTAGATAAACACCTTACCACATAAACATCTGAACCATTTGCAAGAGTTTATATAACAGAATAATTAATGTCATTATAACTTGTTTTAAACAAGATCAATTTTTTGTGTTCAGTTATCTTGTGAACTTTAAAGTAAAATCTGTAATGTTGCATTGAGAATTGTGGTTAATTTAACACCATTAAATTACAACAATTATAGTTGGTTGTTTTATCCTTTTTTTCTTTAGATAACAAGAAAGGCTACACGAGAAGTGACCAAAAGAATTATTCAAGAAAAAGAATCAGAATTACAAAACATTAAAAGAGTAAAAGTAGCCACAAAATCTTCTGCGGAAAATGAATCACATCAACATGGAAACGTAGAAAGCTCAAGAATTATTCCAGAGAAAAGGATGCACTTACAAAGAAATGAAGAAGATTTAACCATAAGAAGTCTTCCAGATAAAATACTACAGAGATATGTAGGTCATATAAATATGTTTCACTCTAGTTTTATGTTGTCTTTCAGTCTTTTACTAGTTCTGTGTTGAGGTAGTTAGTGAGAATCACAATTTCTATATAGGGATGATAGCTGCTCTGTCTCCTAGGAACCAATTTCTATATAGGGTTTGATTCCTTTGCCGTTGGTTCGGACTTCCTGAAATCTGAGGTAGTGTATTTTAATTTATTAATTAAACAATTCACACGTTAAAGATTACAGATTTTATAATTCATCTTTTAAACCTTAAAAACAAGTAATCTGAGTTTGATTGACATATTAATTATTATTGAATATGTTAAAATAATTTTCATTTAGTCTGTTTGTTTTTTACACACTCAATCTATGTTATTTATTTGTGCATGCTGTCCCAGTGAGTCCTGGTCTTGAGGATGTATATTTATACTGTTAGTTTGTATAATATAGTTTCATGATGGTGGCAGGGTTAAAAATTTATCAAACAGTAACAAAATAAAATAAATTTAGTTTATAGTCTTTGATCTGTACTATAATGCATGCAATTTAAGGTAATTAGAATGAAAAATATTGTAACATAATTGAGCTTTTTTTTTGGTTTGATGAGAAAAGTTAAATTTATTCATCACACTGTCTGCTTTCAGAAAATTAAATCTTGGGTATTAACTTTCAGTTAAGCTCTTCAAGTCTGTAATAACAACTTGTTGTAAAATGTGTGAAGTAAATAATTTCTTTATTCAGCCTAGCTGGAACTGGAATAAGTACAATTGAGTTAGGGTTAGCACGTATCAATTTATACCATGACTTGGAATGAGAATTGAAATACATGTTGATATATGTATCATTATCAAACAATGCGTGTTGATATTGTAGGAAAGAGCATATTTCACTTTTTTTATCATTACTTAATGAACCTTGTTTGACTTGCATTCTTTATTCTCCCACAAAGTGGATAACCTTATCTAATGACAGACATATAGAAAACTGGTACGTCAGTGTAAAAAGAAACTTGTGTAAAACTGAGGTTAGATTACTTAATAGTTAATTAGACACAGAGCAGTATATGTAGTTGGAGGACATTATATCTGAGGTTGGACAGAATACAATAGCAAGCTCTTAACTGTTATACTTTAATTATTTGTATTTTGAACTATAGTTAAGGAACACTGAGTAAGATAAATCTTCACTTCCATATTGATTGTGATATGTATACTCTTTAGGCAGTGATCTAAGAAAAACCACAAGATTCTTGTGTCTCATTTCACTCTCCTCATCATCTTTTTACAGGTAAATAATAACAGAATATACAATTCTGAACAAAATCAAAAAGTCTACATGAAAAATAATAAAAATCAGGATATGATGAAACTAGAGTAAAGACAAAAACAACACATAAAACCTGTTCATACAGCATGTATGTCACTAGAGTAAAAACAAAAACAACACATAAAACCTGTTCATACAGCATGTATGTCACTAGAGTAAAGACAAAAACAACACATAAAACCTTTTCATACAGCATGTATGTCACTAGAGTAAAGACAAAAACAACACATAAAAC
>NW_013674862.1:17244-20135 GCF_000517525.1 Limulus polyphemus
TTTGGGATGTGGCATTTAAACAGCTTATGTATTACATGAGCTCTAGCATAGTTTAAGTTCTTATGCTTCATTATTAGGATTCTTATATTTTACGTTGTTGTTTTAGGTAGACAGGTACAGAAATAGTGTGAAAGGAAAATGTTTTTCACCAAAAGATATCCTTGTGTTTAGTGGTGTCTGTACATCATCACCAAGATCTGTAGCTGGTGCTTACACTTACACTGAGTATGATCAAAGGAAGGTATGTACCGTTTACACACATAGCTGTACAGTGAACTCAAGCAGGTACTGTACATCAGTGAATATTAATACTTTTTAAATAAAAGCAGTGAAGCTGAACTAGAATTCTATTTAAATATCTCTAAGTTTCATTTAATGTTAGTAATGGATATCAAAATATACAAAATAAGTTAACATGAAGTTCAATTAACTGTACATTTATATCTGTATTATCTTAATTATCTCTTAGCTAAAGACCACCTGACTCTTAACGACTCACAAAGCTCTTTAGGTCTAAAATTATTCTAAATTTTTGGGTGAAGAAATTAATTTTTAATCTTAACATGAAAAATCACTTTGCACTCGGAGCATTCAACACCCTAACTCTATATATTTACAGGGAAATTTTTAGTAAAAATTCAGATTTTTTGTCTACAAAAAAGTTATAATAATTATTGAAAGTTTTGTGAAGACATATTAAGTATTTTCGGAGTTATGTATACCTTCATGGTTACATAGTGATTACAAGGTTGTGTAAAATATACAAGTTTGTTGAGAGAGGGTCAATCAACAAAACTTGTGTTTCTTTAGTAAAACAAAAAAATCCTTCATAAATTCAGACTCTGCACATCTTCTTTGTGCTTATTATCTGGACCAAATGTTGCATTCCACTTATCCATCTGGAGAAACCTACTACTCATAATAAACTTGTAAATTTGAGTAATGGCAGTCTTGTTGGCCTTCAAATGCTTTAGTAACATACACAGAGAAGTCAAAAAGCATATATTTTCTTGATGTTTAGATAGTATAATCACATGAACAAGAACCCTTTATTGTTATTATAATATCTAAACACCACAGGATTCTTCTCTGAGTAAAAGAATGGTATGTATGTGCCCTTTAAGAAAATAAAAGAGAGGATCTGTACATTAACAAATGTTACTAAACAATTTTTGTTTTCATAGCTGCCAGCATTGTTTCTCACAGTTCCAGATTAGAGATAATATGTAAATACTATACGATTGGTTTGAATCAGTAGAAAAACTCCTTGAGTTTAATAGCAGTATTTTTTCACCAGGTGGAAGAACTGAGAGAATTTGCATCAACATCAGTAAAAACAATGGAACCTGGAGATTTTGCTGATATTGTTTGTCAGGTGAGAGAGCTCGTGATGTATTAAATCACAGTGTGAGTTTTGTTACAATGTTTGGATTAGAAGCTGTTTAAATGCTACATACCAGAATGGTAAGATTGGGATTAGAAGCTGTTTAAATGCTACATTCCAGAATGGTAAGATTGGGATTAGGTAAGATAAATCCCAACTAAATATCATATTTAATTTTTTGTGATGTTTACTCTCAAATCTACAGCTTCCAACAAACCTTATATGGAACTTGTTCTGCGAGACCCAACATTGGATGGGATGATCTGTGTAGTTATTGGTCACATTGGTCAAGTCTTTCCTGATATCCATGCAGGGGATATTGTGAGAATTCATAGACTGCAGGTAAGTGTACTTCATAGTATTGTGAAGTACTTTGAAGCCTGAAATTGAATGTATCTCTTAAGTTTGGAGAATTGGGGGCTTTGTAATGTCTTCTATGTCAAAGGACAAGAAATGTCACGTTTTGTTACTTTATACTGTTTGTTTATAAATTAAAGCTGTTGTTATGTAGCTTGTAGTTAAGAACAACAATACATTATGGGCTATCTGTGTGATGCCCACCACAAGTATTCTAACATGTATATATATAGATCCAATGGAACTTCTTCACCAATCAGGCTTACTCTTGGAAAACTGATCAGTTTCTAAATTTTTAAACTAAAGCATACAATTGATACTTAATGTTTATTACATTGTGTTTGTTTAAATTATGAAATGCATCAGACATTATAAATATCACATACTTACATAATGTGACACACTAAGTGTTAATTTTTGTTCCGATAACAATATGCCTTGTAACATATATGAAAGTACTTCGCTTGATTTAATTAAGTAATTAATCTAAATTTTGAAACTTAAGGTCAAATTAAACTTTTATCTGCTGTTCCTTTATTACTTATCTGATCATTGTTAGTGTGTTAAGGTAAAATCAGGCTTAGGTTTGTCTGCTGTTCCTTTATTACTTATCTGATCATTGTTAGTGTGTTAAGGTAAAATTAGGCTTAGGTTTGTCTCCTGTTTCTTTATTACTTATCTGATCATTGTTAGTGTGTTAAGGTAAAATTAGGCTTAGGTTTGTCTGCTGTTTCTTTATTACTTATCTGATCATTGTTAGTGTGTTAAGGTAAAATTAGGCTTAGGTTTGTCTGCTGTTCCTTTATTACTTATCTGATCATTGTTAGTGTGTTAAGGTACAATTAGGCTTAGGTTTGTCTGCTGTTCCTTTATTATCTATCTGATCATTGTTAGTGTGTTAAAGTGAAATATTGAATGCTTACTGTTCTCTTTCTTTGAGTCTGTGATTGTGTTTTTTTTAATGTTTAGTACAGAGATAATGAATGGTCAACTACTACAGCTGGTCTCCTATCTTCATACTTTAGTATTTATCTTACAGATAATGAATGGTCAACTACTACAGCTGGTCTCCTATCTTCAATCTTACAGATAATGAATGGTCAACTACTACAGCTACTTTCCTATCTTCACACTTTAGTATTTATCTTAC
>NW_013674862.1:21105-25224 GCF_000517525.1 Limulus polyphemus
TGATTAATGTATTGTAGGTAGTTCTTGTAACACGGGTTGCATGTATTATATGATTAATGTATTGTAGGTAGTTCTTGTAACACGGGTTGCATGTATTATGCGATTATGAATTGTAGTTGGTTCTTGTAACACGGGTTGCATGTATTATATGATTAATGTATTGTAGTTAGTTCTTGTAACACGGGTTGCATGTATTATATGATTAATGTATTGTAGTTGGTTCTTGTAACACGGTTTGCATGTATTATATTATTATTAGTCGAGATATTGAATAGTTTCTATGCTGCAGGTTAAGTTGACAGGATTGGAAATCCTGGACCTAGACATTGTGAGATAGTCATTCACATGATCTGAGAAGTGTTAATTATAATTTACATTTCCATAACACTAAGAATTTCATAATATAGAATTGCTATAAGTATGAACATATGATGTATGTTTGACATAAGCACAGATGAACTTGTAGAAAAAGGAAACCAGTATATTAGTGTTCAGTGCAAGAAATACACTTACCTGAAATAGTTTGCTACTCATACTGAGTAGTGTATTAACACCTGAAATAATTCATTGCTCAAACTGAGTAGTGTATTAACACCTGAAATAGTTCATTACTAATACTGAGTAGTGTATTAACACCTGAAATAATTCATTGCTCAAACTGAGTAGTGTATCAACACCTGAAATAGTTCATTACTCAAACTGAGTAGTATATTAACACCTGAAATAGTTCATTACTAATATTGAGTTGTGTATTAACATACTAAGTAGTGCATTAATAGCTTTTTGCTTGCTCATTTATTTACGTGTTACATATTTTACATACTGATATGTTTGAAAGATTAAGTTATTTTAATTACTAAATTGCTGTATTGAAACTTTTAGTGTATCAAATTTTTTACAGAGTATCTGTAAACTTGATTTATAAAATGTTTGATTAAAGGCTCATCATTTACAGGTTGTAAGTATTGCATCCATTAGAAAGGGCCAAAGTGTAGTTCTGAGAGTGTGGAATGGAACAAAACCTTCCAAGTAAGTTTCTTGTTAATGCTTTGTTCGTACATCATGTAGTATGTGGTGACATTAATCTTCACTATTTGGCTGACCAGGTAACAGACAGATACTGTGCTCCTATTTCACATTTTATTATATAATTTTTTGTTTTGCATGAATGTATGAAAGAATAATAGTAACATATTATGAAATCCAACTAGAAAGTCCGTGTTTTGTGGAACCTTCTTGTTCTAGTTTGAGAAAATAATGAGACTGTACAACATTTGAACCAAAGAAATTCTAAAATCACATTTACTTAAAATTTTGTAAGATTAAAAACTTTGATTTTTCTAAATGTGTCAGATAATTATATATACTTTTTTAATAGGTTTTTTTTTCTTTAATTGAGTGTATTTTTCATTTCGTTAGATTTTATTTCAGATGTTGTTTTCTGTTGGGCTTAATTTTATCAGACTTGTGTTTATAACCATTTGGGTTTTTAATTATCAATTTGTAAAGTTCAGATGGAAAGAAGTAATAATTATTTCAGTCCTTGGTAGTTCTTCACAAATGTACATTTTTTACTAGTGATGTTACATCTGTATCTACTTTCCATTTGTGTATGTTTCCCACTGATGAGTTCCACATATTCTAATACGTAAATACAAACTAATCACATAATTGCAAACTGACTGCATTATATTTCTTTATTAGTATAGCACGTTTCATAGTGACACAACATTAGGACAAGTCACCGTGTTAGTGAGCAAGACTAGGTACAAACAGGTGCTTGAGTCATGTAAACTTTTATTAGTTGAGAGTGCACGCTTCTCGTTATGCATGCGTGTCACGTGCCCGAGTAATTGGCTTGAGAAATCTTTCATGATTTGTATGTATGTGTGTGAGTATAGCTGAATTAAACATACATACTCTGTTTGGAGTTATTGATGTTTTTTGTAATGAATGCTGTGAAGGGTTCTGTGACAAAAATCTGGTATAGAAGAAGCCACAATTATTGGTTTAGTAGCTGGCATACCCATCAAAAAATCACATGTTGGAATTTTGTATAAGTATCCTGGGAGTCCTTGCTCTTCCTTCAGCAAGCTTTATTAGGAATTGTAGGCCTCTTTGTAGCCTAATTCAAGCATTAGGCCTACTACATAAATGTAACACATGGCTTAGCTAAAACACTACTTTATTAAAATCCTTGGTAATTTTTACCTTCCATTTGTCTATAACTCAAGGTCAAAAAAGTCTTAGAAGTCTTTATCAAACAACTGCAAAAATATAAACAATAAAATGTTATTTAACTTTATCAAAATGTGATAAGAGACCCTTAGGTAATATTTTTTTGTAATTAAGCCTAAAGTAAAGACGTAGTGTGAAATAACATATCCTAGGCCCAAGTATATGAAATTTCTCATAAAATAAGATATATAAATTCAGTTCTAAATCTGAATCATTTCTGAATTAAATTATTTTGCAATTATATCACTAAAGTTATCGAAAAATAAAAACAAACCTTTTTAACAAATCAATACCTATATTGCACATTCAATATAGATACCATTGTTGGCCTAACAACAATATCAGGTGATAGTTTTGTTGTTAAGCGATGATGTATATTGTTGAGTATTACCAAAAAAAAATGTAACCTAAGAACAGAAACTGGCTTTTATATATTAGATGCATACACATGACGTGAAAACTATCAAGCATTTTGTACATGACAGTAACTGGTGTATTAGGATCATTTGACATAAATATGATACATTTCTTGTTAGAACCACACCAGATTTGTAAGGAGTTAATACCTTTATATACCATGCTTGTTAGAACCACACCAAATTTGTAAGGAGTTGATACCTTTTTACACTGTACTTGTTAGAACCACACCAAATTTGTAAGGAGTTGATACCTTTTTACACCATACTTGATAGAACCACACCAAATTTGTAAGGAGTTGATACCTTGGAACACCATACTTGTTAGAACCACACCAAATTTGTAAGGAGTTGATACCTTTTTACACCGTACTTGGTATCAACTCCTTACAAATCTGGTGTGGTTCTAATAAGTACGGCATACAAAGGTATCAACTCCTTACAAATTTGGTGTGGTTCTAACAAGTACGGTGTAAAAAGGTATCAACTACTTACAAATCTGGTGTGGTTCTAACAAGTGTGGTGTTCCAAGGTATCAACTCCTTATAAATTTGGTGTGGTTCTAACAAGTACAGTGTAAAAAGGTATCAACTCCTTACAAATCTGGTGTGGATCTAACAAGTACGGCATACAAAGGTATCAACTCCTTACAAATTTGGTGTGGTTCTAACAAGTATGGTGTTCCAAGGTATCAACTCCTTACAAATTTGGTATGGTTCTAACAAGTACAGTGTAAAAAGGTATCAACTCCTTACAAATCTGGTGTGGTTCTAACAAGTACAGTGTAAAAATGTATCAACTCCTTACAAATCTGGTGTGGTTCTATCCGGTGTACAAAGATATCAACTCCTTACAAATTTGGTGTGGTTCTAACAAGTACGGTGTAAAAAGGTATCAACTACTTACAAATCTGGTGTGGTTCTAACAAGTATGGTGTTCCAAGGTACCAACTCCTTACAAATCTGGTGTGGTTCTAACAAGCACGGCATACAAAGGTATCAACTCCTTACAAATCTGGTGTGGTTCTAACAAGCACGACATACAAAGGTATCAACTCCTTACAAATTTGGTGTGGTTCTAACAAGTATGGCATACAAAGGTATCAACTCCTTACAAATTTGGTGTGGTTCGAACAAGTATGGTGTATAAAAGTATTAACTCCTTACAAATTTGGTGTGGTTCTAACAAGTACGGTGTACAAATTACTTGTTAGAACCACACCAAATTTGTAAGGAGTTAATACCTTTGTATGCCGTACTTGTTAGAACCACACCAAATTTGTAAGGAGTTGATACCTTTGTATGCCGTACTTGTTAGATCCACACCAGATTTGTAAGGAGTTGATACCTTTTTACACTGTACTTGTTAGAATCACACCAAATTTATAAGGAGTTGATACCTTTGTATGCCGTACTTGTTAGAACCACACCAAATTTGTAAGGAGTTGATACCTTTGTATGCCGTA
>NW_013674863.1:0-1111 GCF_000517525.1 Limulus polyphemus
TGTGCCACCTAAAGAAGCCACCGTCGAAGAAGAAACTCTACTCAGTTTTGAGAAGAGAAACGACGAAGCTCTTGATCAAGTTACTACCACTGATGTGACTGTTACCGATGGCAGGACATTTACTGATGAAGCAGATGAACCCCACATGAAGCAGAAGCCAACGAGACGGAGTCCAGTGCGGAAGAAGATACATCCCGTAAAATTAAGAGACTTTATTGAATTGTAATTTTGTGTTTGTAATTCTGTAAATTTTAATTAAGTTATTGTTAATTGTCATTGGTTTATTGTAAGTGGCTATTGTTCGGGACGAACAATACAAAGGAGGGGCAGTGTTGCGTCATCGAGGTCACGTGACTGGTGTGGCGCCACTTATTTTCTAGAACTTGTACTATCGTTAGTGGTTTACATGAGATATTTATTGTGTACTTTACTATCATTATGAATTACATCATATATTAAATTCCGTATTGTTGTATCGTTATTGTGTGTATCGGATATCAAATTGCGTGTTGTACTATCGTTAGTGGTGTAAATCATCTATTAATTTCTGTTAGCTGTGTATATTATATATTGTTGCGTCAGCGATTCACATGACTAGTGTGACGCCACGTTTCTAGAACTATCCTGTACCCTGGCGAATGCTCTAGCATTTACTAGATATAGGGTAGTCTGGTATATAAAAGAGGGTGACAACGTGACGGGACAATAATGTGTGTGTAGATAGTGAGTAATTTAACTGCAGTCAGAAGTATTGTTGACGTTCGTTGAAATAGCGTTTGTTTTAGCGCGATTGTTGAAAATAAGTGTATCGTAAAGTTGTATTCGGAAAGAATAAACCAGTTTTATTAAGTAACGACTTGTGTCGTCAAAGTTTCGTGGGAACGAAGTTACGGAAAGTTAATTAACAAACGGAGACGTAACAATATTAATTTAAACATTGTACTATCGTTAGTGGTTTACATTAGATATTAGTTTGTATATTTTTTATCGTTACTGGTGTATGTCAGATATTAATTTGTGTATTGTACTAATATTAATGGTTTATATTTGATATTAATTTGTGTATTGTACTAACATTAATGGTTTATATTTGATATTAATTAGTGTATTG
>NW_013674863.1:1850-15083 GCF_000517525.1 Limulus polyphemus
TTCTAGAAACGTGGCGTCACTGTAGTCATGTGATCTCGATGACGCAACAATACTAATAAGTGAAGTAACACATATTGTCTAGAATTATAACTACAGAGTTCATCAGAATAGTTAATATTACCTTCAGAAGTAAAGTAACATATGAGATCTAGAATTAGAACTAGATAGTTCATCAGAACAATTAATATTATTTTCAGAAGCGAAACAACTTATAAATTCTAGAACTAGAAATACAAAGTTCATCAGAACAATTACTATTACGTTCACTAGTGAATTCATATCTGAAGTGTAGACATAGAACTACAGATTTCATCAGAACAATTAATATTATATTCAGAAGTGAAGAAACATATCAATTCTAGACCTACAACTACACATTAGATATTAATTTCTATATTGTTCTCTCGTTAGTGGTGTATGTCATATATTAATTTGTGCATTGTACTATCGTTAGTGGTTTACATGAGATATTTATTGTGTACTTTACTATCATTATGAATTACATCATATATTAAATTCCGTAATGTTGTATCGTTATTGTGTGTATCGGATATCAAATTGCGTGTTGTACTATCGTTAGTGGTGTAAATCATCTATTACTTTCTGTTAGTTGTGTATATTATATATTGTTGCGTCAGCGATTCACATGACTAATGTGACGCCACGTTTCTAGAACTATCCTGTACCCTGGCGAATGCTCTAGCATTTGCTAGATATAGGGTAGTCTGGTATATAAAAGAGGGTGACAACGTGACGGGACAATAATGTATGTGTAGATAGTGAGTAACTGAACTGCAGTCAGAAGTATTGTTGACGTTCGTTGAAATAGCGTTTGTTTTAGCGCGATTGTTGAAAATAAGTGTATCGTAAAGTTGTATTCGGAAAGAATAAACCAGTTTTATTAAGTAACGACTTGTGTCGTCAAAGTTTCGTGGGAACGAAGTTACGGAAAGTTAATTAACAAACGGAGACGTAACAAGATTAATTTAAGCATTGTACTATCGTTAGTGGTTTACATTAGATATTAGTTTGTATATTTTTTATCGTTACTGGTGAATGTCAGATATTAATTTGTGTATTGTACTAACATTAATGGTTTACATTTGATATTAATTTGTGTATTGTACTAACATTAATGGTTTACATTTGATATTAATTTGTGTATTGTACTAACATTAATGGTTTACATTTGATATTAATTAGTGTATTGTTCTATCGTTAGCGGTGTATATCAAATATTAATTCTGTGTATTGTACTACCATTACTGTTGTACATCAAATATTAATTTGTTTACTGAACTGTAGTTTGTGGTGTACATCAGAAATTATTTTGTGTATTGTACAATCGTTAGTGGCTTACTTTAGATATTAATTTGTTTATTTTACTATCGTTAGTGGTTAAAATTAGATATTTATTGTGTACTGTACTATCGTTAAGCGATATATCATATATTAAATTCCGTATTTTTGTATCGTTATTGTGTTTATTGGATATTAAATCGCGTATTGTACTATCGTTAGTGGTTAACATTAGATAATAAATTGTGTATTTTCATATTTTTAGTGGTTTATATCAGAGTTTAATTACTGTATTGTGCTATCGTTAGTAGTGTATATCAGATATTAATTTGTGTATTGTACAATTGTTAGTTGTGTATATTACAAAATAATTTGTGTATTATGCTATCGTTAGTGGTGTATATCAGGTAATAATTTCTGTAATGTTCTACAGTTAGTGGTGTAAATAAGATATTAATTTGTGTACTGTACTATCCTTAGTGGTATATATCAGATATTAATTTGTGTATTGTACTATAGTTAGTGGTGTATATCAGATATTAATTTGTGTATTGTATTATCGTTAGTGGTGTATATCATATATTAACTTGTGCATCGTACTCTCGTTAGTGGTTTACATTAGATATTAATTTGTGTATTATTCCATCGTTATGGTGTTTAACAGTTATTATTTTGTGTATTGTACTATCGTTAGTTGCTTACATTAGATATTAATTTCTCTATTGTGCTATCGTTAGTGGTGTACATCATAGATTATTCTGTGTATTGTACTACCGTTACTGTTTTACATCAGATATTCATTTTTGTACTGAACTATAGTTTGTAGTGTACATCAGAAATTATTTTGTGTATTCTACTATTGTTAATGGTGTACATCAGATATTTTTGTGTATTGTTCTAATTTTTGTGGTTTACATTAGATATTAATTTGTGTATTGAACTATCTTTAATGATTCACAAAAAATTAAGTTTTGTATTGTTTTATCGTTAGTGGTTTAGATTAGATATTCATTTGTGTATTGTTCTATCGTTCGTGTTGTATATCAAATATTAATTTGGGTATAGTACAATCGTTAGTGGTGTACATCAGATATTAATTTGTGTATTGTCCAATCGTTATGGTGTTTAACAGTTATTATTTTGTGTGTTGTACCATCGTTATTTGTGTATATATTTTATCAATTTTTGCATTGTACTATCGTTAGTGGTTTACATTAGATATTACTTTGGGTATTGTACTATCGTTAGTGTTTTATATCAAATATTAACTTGCGAATTATCCTATCGTTAGTGGTTTGGTATTTATATTAATTTGTATATTCTTCTATCGTTAGTGGTGTATATAAAATATTTATTTGTGTATTGTACTTTCGATAGTGGTATACATTATATATTAATTTGTGTATTGTTCTATCGTTAGTGGTGTATATAAAATATTTATTTGTGTATTGTACTTTCCATAGTGGTATACATTAGATATTAATTTGTGTATTGTTCTATCGTTAGTGGTGTATATAAAATATTTATTTGTGTATTGTACTTTCCATAGTGGTATACATTAGATATTAATTTGTGTATTGTTCTACCGTTAGTGGTTAACATTAGATATTAATTTGTGTATTGTTCTATCGTTAGTGGCGTATACAAATATTAATTTCTGTATTGCGTCATCGTTAGTGTTGTACATCAGATATTAATTTGTGTATTGTAACATCGTTATGGTGTTTAAGAGTTATTATTTTGTGTGTTGTACTATCGTTAGTGGTTTACTTTAGATATTAATTTGTGTAATGTACTATCGTTAGTGGTTTACATTAGATATTAATTTATGTATTGTTCTGTCGTTACTGGTGTATGTAATATAAAAATTTGTGTATTATGCTATTGTTAGTGGTGTATATCAGATAATAATTTTTGTAATGTTCTATCGTTAGTGATGTACATGAGATATTAATTTGCGTATTGTACTATCGTTAGTGGTGTATATTATATATTGATTTGTGTATTGTGCCATATTTATGGTGTTTAACAGTTATTATTTTGTGTGTTGTACTATCGTTAATTGTGTATATTCATTATCAATTTGTGCATTGTACTATCATAAGTGGTTTACTTTAGATATTAATTTGTGTATTGTACTATCGTTAGTGGTGTACATCAGATATTAATTTGCGTATTTTGCCATCGTTATGGTGTTTAACAGTTGTTATTTTTTGTGTTGTACTATCGTTAATAGTGTATACCTTTTATCAATTTGTGCATTGCATATCGATAGTGGTGTACATTATATATTATTCTGTGTATTGTACTACCGTTACTGTTTTACATCAGATATTAGTTTTTGTACAGAACTATAGTTTGTAGTGTACATCATATATTTTTGTGTATTGTTTTAATTTTAGTGGTTTACATTAGATATTAATTTGGGTATTGAACTATCCTTAGTGATTTACATTAGATTTTAAATTGTGCATTGTACTATCGTTAGTGGTTTACATTAGATATTAATTTGTGTATTATTCTATCATTAGTGGTGTATATCAAATATTACTTTGTGCATTGTAGTATCGTTAGTGATTTACATTATATTTTAATTTGTGTATTTTCTTATCGTTAGTTGTTTACACTAGATATTAATTTATGTATTTTCTAATCGTTAGAGGTTTACATTAGATATTAATTAGTGAATTTTTCTATCGTTACTGGTGTATTTCAGATATTAATTTGTATATATGGAATATTAATTTGTGTATTGTACTATCGTTAGTGGTTTACATTAGATATTTTTGTGTATTGTTCTATCTGTAATGGTGTATATGAGAAATTATTTGGTGCATTGCACTATTGTTAGTGGTGTATACCAAATATTAATTTGTGTATTGTACTATCCTTTGTGGTGTACATCAGATATTAATTTGTTTATTGTTCCATCGTTATGGTGTTTAACAGTTATTATTTTGTGTGTTGTGCCATCCTTATTTGTATATATATTTTATCAATTTTTGCATTGTACTATCGTTAGTGGTTTACATTAGATATAACTTTGGGTATTGTACTATCGTTAGTGTTTTTTATCAAATATTAACTTCCGCATTGTACTATCGTTAGTGGTTTGGTATATATATTAATTTGTATATTGTTCTATCGTTAGTGGTGTATATAAAATATTTATTTGTGTATTGTACTTTCGATAGTGGTATACATTAGATATTAATTTGTGTATTGTACCATCGTTAGTGGTTTACATTAGATATTACTTTGTGTATTGTACTGTCGTTAGTGTTGTAGATCAGATATAAATGCGTGTATTGTACTATCGTTAATGTGTACATTAGATATTAATTTGTGTATTGTGACAACGTTATGGTGTTTAACCATTATTATTTTGTGTATTGTACTCTCGTTAGTGATTTACATTAGATATTAATTTGTGTATTGTTCAGTTTTTACTGGTGTATGTAATATATAAATTTGTGTATTATGCTATTGTTAGTGGTGTACATGAGATATTAATTTGCGTATTCTACTATCGTTATGGTGTTTTAACAGTTATTATTTTGCATGTTGTACCATCGTTAAATGTGAATATATTTTATCAATTTGTGCATTGTACTATCGTTACTGGTGTATATTAGATATTAATTTGTCTATTGTGCCATCGTTATGGTAATTAATAGTTATTATTTTGTGTATTGTACTATCGTTATTTATGTGTATATTTTATCAATTTGTGCATTGTACTCTCGTTAGTGGTTTACATTAGATTTTAATCTGTGTATTGTACTATCGTTATGGTGTTTAACAGTTATTATTTTGTATGTTGTACAATCGTTAAATGTGTATATATTTTATCAATTTGTGCGTTGTACTATCGTTAGTGGTTTACATTAGATATTAATTTGTGTATTATTCTATCATTAGTGGTGTATTTGAAATATTACTTTGTTCATTGAAGTATCGTCAGTGGTTTACATTAGATATTAATTTATGTTTTGTTCTGTCGTTAGTGGTGTACATGAGATATTAATTTGCGTATTTTCTCATAGTTAGTGGTTTACATTACATATTAATTTGTGTATTGCTCTATCGTTAGTGTTTTATATCAAATATTAATTTGCGTATTGTACTATCGTTAGTGGTTTCCATCATATATTAATTTGTATATTGTGCTATCGTTATGATAATTAACAGTTATTATTTTGTGTATTGTACCATCGTTAGTTGTGTGTATATTTTATTAATTTGTGCATTGTACTATCGTTAGTGATTTACATTAGATATTAATTTGTGTATTGTACTATCGTTAGTGGTGTATATCAAATATTAATTTGTGTATTGTACTATCGTTAATGTGTACATTAGATATTAATTTGTGTACTGTGCCATCGTTATGGTGTTTAACAATTATTATTTTGTGTGTTGTACTATCGTTAACTGTGTATATCTTTAATGAATTTGTGCATTGTACTATCGTTAGTGATTTACATTAGATATTAATTTGAGTATTGTACTATCGTTAGTGTTGTATATCAAATATTAATTTGTGTATTGTACTATCGTTAGTGGTGTATGATAGATTTTAATTTGTTTATTGCGCTATCGTTATGGTGTTTAACAGTTATTATTTTTTGTGTTTTATAATCGTTAGTTGTGTATATCTTTTATCAATTTGTGCATTGTACTATCGTTAGTGGTTTAAATTAGATATTAATTTGTGTATTGAACTATCGTTTGTTGTGTACAGCAGATATTAATTTGTGTATTGAGCTATCGCTATGGTGTTTAAGAGTTATTATTTTGTCTGTTGTACTGTCGTTAGTTGTTTATATATTTTATCAATTTTTGCATTGTACTATCGTTACTGGTGTATATTAGATATTAATTTGTCTATTGTGCCATCGTTATGGTAATTAATAGTTATTATTTTGTGTATTGTACTATCGTTATTTATGTGTATATTTTATCAATTTGTGCATTGTACTCTCGTTAGTGGTTTACATTAGATTTTAATCTGTGTATTGTACTATCGTTATGGTGTTTAACAGTTATTATTTTGTATGTTGTACAATCATTAAATGTGTATATATTTTATCAATTTGTGCGTTGTACTATCGTTAGTGGTTTACATTAGATATTAATTTGTGTAATATTCTATCATTAGTGGTGTATTTGAATTATTACTTTGTTCATTGAAGTATCGTCAGTGGTTTACATTAGATATTAATTTGTGTATTGTCTTATCGTTAGTAGTTTACCTTAGATATTAATTTGTGTATTGTTCTATCGTTAGTGTTTTATATCAAATATTAATTTGCGTATTGTACTATCGTTAGTGGTTTCCATCAGATATTAATTTGTGTATTGTGCTATCATTACGGTAATTAACAGTTATTATTTTGTGTATTGTACTATCGTTAGTTGTGTGTATATTTTATCAATTTGTGCATTGTACTATCGTTAGTGGTTTACATTAGATTTTAATTTTTGTATTGTACTATCGTCAGTGGTTTACATTAGATATTAATTTGTGTGTTGTACTATCGTTAGTGGTTTACATTAGATATTAATTTGTGTATTGTTGCATCGTTACTGTTTTATTTTAAATATTGTTTTTTCGTCTATCGTTAGTGGTATATATCAGATACAAATTTCTGTATTTTTCTTCTAACGTTAGTTGGTTATATCAGATATTAATTTGAGTTGAGTACTATCGTTAGTGGTGTATATCAGATATTAATTTGTGTATTGTACTATCGTTAGTGGTGAATATCAGTTAATAGTCATAGAATTTTCCTATAGTTAATGGTTTATATCAGATATGAATTTGTATATTGTACTATCGCTACTGTTGTACAACATGTACTAATTTGTGTATTGTGCTATCGTAAATGGTTAATATCAGATATTAGTCTGAGTAATGCCCTATAGTTAATGGTGTATATCATATATTAATTTGTATATTGTACTATCGTTAGTGGTTTACATCAGATATTAATTTGTGTATTGTACTATCGTTATGGTGGATATCAAATATTAATTTGTGTATTGCACTATCGTTAGTGGTGTATATTAGATATTAATTTGTGTATTGTGCCATAGTTATGGTGTTTAACAGTTATTATTTTGTGTGTTGTACTATCGTTAATTGTGTATATTCTTTATCAATTTGTGCATTGTAATATCGTTAGTGGTTTACATTAGATAATATTTTGTGTATTGTTCTATCGTTAGTGGTGTATACCAAATATTAATTTGTGTATTGTACTATCGTTTGTGGTGAATATCAGATATTAATTTATGTATTGTGCCATCGTTATGGTGTTTAACAGTTATTATTTTGTGTGTTGTACTATCGTTAATTGTGTATATTCTTTATCAATTTGTGCATTGTAATATCGTTAGTGGTTTACATTAGATCGTTAGTGGTGTATACCATATATTAATTTGTGTATTGTACTATCGTTTGTGGTGAATATCAGATATTAATTTGTGTATTGTGCCATCGTTATGGTGTTTAACAGTTATTATTTTGTGCATTGTACTATCGTTAGTTGCTTACATTAGATATTAATTTCTGTATTGTGCTATCGTTAGTGGTGTACATCATATATTATTCTGTGTATTGTACTACCGTTACTGTTTTACATCAGATATTAGTTTTTGTAATGAACTATAGTTTGTAGTGTACATCATATATTTTTGTGTATTGTTCTAATTTTAGTGGTTTACATTAGATATTAATTTGGGTATTCAACTATCTTGAGTGATTTACATTAGATTTTAAATTGTGCATTGTACTATCGTTAGTGGTTTACATTAGATATTTTTGTGTATTGTTCTATCTTTAATGGTGTATATGAGAAATTATTTGGGGCATTGCACTATCGTTAGTGGTGTATACCAAATATTAATTTGTGTATTGTACTATCGTTTGTGGTGTACATCAGATATTAATTTGTTTATTGTCCCATCGTTATGGTGTTTAACAGTTATTATTTTGTGTGTTGTACCATAGTTAGTGGTTTACATTAGATATTACTTTGTGTATTGTACTATCGTTAGTGTTGTAGATCAGATATAAATGTATCTATTGTACTATCGTTAATATGTACATTAGATTTTGATTTGTGTATTGTGACATCGTTATGGTGTTTAACAGTTATTATTTTTTGTGTTGTACTATCGTTAATTGTGTATATATTTTATCAATTTGTGTATTGTACTATCGTTAGTCATTTACATTATATATTAATTTGTGTATTGTTTTATCGTTAATGGTTTACATTATATATTCACTTGTGCATTGTTCTATCGTTAGTGGTTTATATTAGATATTAATTTGTGTATTGTACTATGGTTAGTGGTATACATTAGATATTAATTTTTGTATTTTTCTATCGTTAGTGTTGTATACAGATATTGAAATTGTGTATTGTATTATCGTTTGTGGTGTACATCAGGTATTAATTTGTGTATTGTGCCATTGTTATGGTGTTTAAGAGTTATTATTTTCTGTGTTGTAATATCGTTAGTTGTGTATATCTTTTATCAATTTTTGCATTGTGCCATCGTTCTAGTGTATATCAGTTATTAATTAATATATTTTACTATCTTTAATGGTGTGTATCAAATATTAATTTGTGTATTGTACGATCGTTAGTGGTGTATAGTAGATATTGGTTTGTGTATTGTACTATCGTTAGTGGAATACATTAGATATTAATTTGTGTATTGTACTAACGTAGGTTGTTTACAATAGATATTAATTTGAGTATTGTTCTATAGTTAGTGGTGTATATCAAATAAAAACTTGTGTATTGTTCTATCATTAGTGGTGTAAATCAGATATTAATTTGTGTATTGTACAATCGTTCGTGGTATATATTAGATATTAATTTTTGATTGTGCCTTCGTTATGGTGTTTAACAGTTATCATTTTGTTGGTTGTACTATCGTTAGTTATGTATAACTTTTATAAATTTGTGCAATGTACTATCGTTAGTGGTGTACATTAGATATTATTAGTGTATTGTACTATTGTTTATGGTTTACATTAGATACTAATTTGTGTATTGTTCTATCGTTAGTGGCGTACACAAATATTAATTTGTGTATTGTACTATTGTTTGTGGTTTACATTAGATATTAAGTAGTGCATTGCACTATCGTTAGTGGTTTACTTTAGATATTAATTTGTGTATTGTTATCATCGTTAGTGTTGTATACAATTATTAACTTGTGTATTATTCTACCATTTTTGATGTACATCAGATATTAAGTTTTGCATTGTGCTATCGTTAGCGGTGTATATCAAATCATTATTTGTGTATTGTACTATCGTTAGTGGTGTATATTAGATATTAATTTATGTATTTTACTATCGTTAGTGGTTTATATTAGATATTAATTTGTGTATTGTACTATCGTTTTTGGTTTACATTAGATATTAATTTATGTATTTTACTATCGCTAGTGGTTTATATTAGATATTAATTTGTGTATTGTACTATCGTTAGAAGTTTACATTAGATATTCATTTGTGTATTATTCTATCGTTAGTGTTGTAGATCAGATATAAATTTGCGTAATGTACTATCGTAGGTGGTTTACATTAGATATTAGTTTGTGTATTGTTCTATCGTTAGTGTTGTATATCAAATAATAATTTGTGTATTGTACTTTCGTTTGTGGTGTACATCAGATATTAATTTTTGTATTGTGGCATGGTTATGGTGTTTAAGAGTTATTATTTTGTGTGTTGTACTATCTTTTATGTACTTTTGTATTTTACTATCGTTAGTGGTTTACATTAGATATTAATTCATATATTGTACTCTTGTTAGTGGTGTATAACAAATATTAATTTGTGTATTGTACTATCGTTAGTGGAATACATTAGATATTATTTTGTGTATTGTACTATCGTAAGTGGTTTACATTAGATATTAATTTGTGTATTGTACTACCGTTAGTTGTTTACATTATATATTAATTTGTATATTGCACTATCTTTAGTGGTATACATTAGATATTAATTTGTGTATTGTTCTGTGATTAGTGGTTTACATTGCATATTCATTTGTGCATTGTTCTATCGTTGGTTTTTTATATCAAATATTAATTTACGTATTGTACTCTGGTTAGTGGTTTACATTAGATATTAATTTGTTTATTGCACTATCGTTAGTGGTTTACATTAGATATTAATACGTGTAATATTCTATCGTTAGTGGTATATATCAAATAATAATTTGACTGTTGTTCTATCGTTAGGGGTGTACATCAGATTATAACTTGTGTAATGTGCCATCTTTATGGTGTTTAGAAGTTATTATTTTGTGTGTTGTACTATCGTTAATTGTGTATATATTTTATCAATTTGTGCATTGTACTATCGTTAATGGTTTACATTTGTGTATTTTACTATCGTTAATGGTTTATGTCAGATATTAATTGGTGTATTGTACTATCGTTAGTGCTATATATCAGATAAATAATTTGTGTATTGTTCTATCGTTAGTGGTGAATGCCAGATATTAGTCTGTGTATTGTCCTATAATTAGCCGTGTATATCAGACATTAATTTATGTATTGTACAATCGTTAATGATGTACATCACATATTAAATGGTGTAAATTACAATCGTCGGTGGTATATATCAGATATGAATTTGTGTATTTTACTGTCGTTAGTGGTGTATATCAGATATTAATTTGTATATTGTACTATCGTTAGTTAAGTATATCAGATATTAATTTGTATATTGTACTATCGTTAGTTAAGTATATTTGATATTAATTGTGTATATTCCTATAGTTAGTGTTGTATATCAGATATTAATTGGTGTAAATTACTATCGTCGATGGATTATATAAGATATAAACTTGAGTATTTTACTGTCGTTAGTGGTGTATATCAGATATTAATTTGTATTTTGTACTATCGTTGTTGTATATATCAGATATTAGTTTGTGTAGTTTGCTATCGTTAGTAGCGTATATCAGATATTAATTTGTGTATTGTATTATCGCTAGTGGTATATATCAGATAAATAATTTGTGTATTCTACAATGGTTAGTGGTGTATATCAGATACTAATTTCTGTATTTTCTATCGTTAATAGGCTATATCAGATAGTATTTTGTGTTTTGTACTATCGTTACTGGTATATATCAGATATTAATTTTTGTATTGTGATATCATTAATGGTGAATATAAATATTAATAAGGTGTATTGTACTGTCGTACGTTATGTATATGAGATATTAATTAGTGTATTGTACTATCGTCGGTGTTGTATATATCAGATATCAATTTGTATATTGTACTGTTGTTTGTGGTGTACATCATACATTAATTTGTGTATTGTACTATCGTTAATGATGAATATCAGATATTAATTTGTGTATTGTCCTATAGTTAGTGGTGTATAACAGATACAAATTTCAGTATTTTTCTATCGTTAGAGGGTTATATCAGATATTAATTTTTGTATTGTGCTATTGTTAGTGGTGTATATCAAATATTAATTTGTGTATTGTACTATCGTTAGTGGTGAATATCAGATAATAGTCTGTGTATTTTCCTATATTTGATGGTGTGTATCAGATATGAATTTGTATATTGTACTATCGCTACTGTCGTACAACATATAATAATTGTGTATTGTACTATCGTAAATGGTTAATATCAGATATTAGTCTGTGTATTGCCCTATAGTTGGTGGTGTATATCAGATATTAATTTGTGTATTGTACTATCATTAATGATGTATATCAGATATTATTTTGTGTAATTTACTATCGTTAGTAGCGTATATCAGATATTAATTTGTGTAATGTCCTATAGTTAGTGGTGTATATCAGATATGAATTTGTGTATTGTACTATCGTTAATGATGTATATCAGATACTATTTGGTGTAAATTACTATCGTCAATGGTATATATCAGATATAAACTTTTGTATTTTACTGTCGTTAGTGGTATATATATCAGATGTTAATTTGTATTTTGTACTATCGTTCTGGTGAATATCAGATAATAGTCTGTGTATTTTCCTATATTTGATGGTGTATATCAGATATGAATTTGTATATTGTACTATCGCTACTGTTGTACAACATATAATAATTGTGTATTGTACTATCGTTAGTGGTGAATATCAGATATTTGTCTGTGTATTGTCCTATTGTTAGTGGTCTACATCATCGATAGTACAATACACAAATTAATATTTAGTGGTGAATATCGGATACAAATTTCTGTATTTTTCTATCGTTAGTGGGTTATATCAGATATTAATTTGAGTTGTGTACTATCGTTAGTGGTGTATATCAGGTATCAATTTTTGTATTGTGCTATCGTTAGTGGTGTATATCAGATATTAATTTGTGTATTGTTCCAGCGTTAGTGGTGAATATCAGTTAATAGTCTGAGTATTTTCCTCTAGTTATTGGTTTATATCAGATATGAATTTGTATAAGTACAATACACAAATTAATATTTGATGTACAACATAAACCATAGTAAATAACATAAATTAATATCTGATATACACCAGTACGATAGTACAATACCCAAATTAATATCTGATATACACCATTAACTATAGGGCATTACACAGACTAATATCTGATATTAACCATTTACGATAGTACAATACACAAATTAGTATATGTTGTACAACTGTAGCGATAGTACTATGTACTATCGTTAGTGGTGAATATCAGATATTTGTCTCTGTATTGTTTTATAGTTAGTGGTCTACATCATATATTAATTTTAGTTGTGTACTGTCGTTAGTGGTGTATAACAGATATTAGTTTGTGTATTGTATTATCGTTAGTGTTGTATATCACATACAAATTTCGGTATTTTTCTATCGTTTGTGGATTCTACCAGCTATTAATTTGAGTTGTATACTATCTTTAGTA
>NW_013674863.1:16083-19477 GCF_000517525.1 Limulus polyphemus
TAGGTGGTGTACAATAGATATTAATTTGTGTATTGTTCTATTGTTAGTGATGTATATCAAATTATTATTTTGTGTATTGTACAATCGTTAGTGGTGTATATTAGATATTAATTTGTGATTGTGCCATCGTTTTGGTGTTTAAGACTTATTATTTTGTTGGTTGTACTATCGTTAGTTATGTATAACTTTTATCAATTTGTGCAATGTACTATCGTTAGTGGTGTACATTAGATATTATTAGTGTATTGTACTCTCGTTAGTGGTTTACATTATATATTAATTTTTGAATTGTACTATCGTTAGTGGTTTACATTAGATGTTAATTTGTGTATTGTTCTATCATTAGTGGTTTACATTAGATATTAGTTTGTGTATTGTTCTATCGTTAGTGGTGTATATCAAATAATAACTTGTGAATTGTTCTATCGTTAATGGTGTAAATCAGATATTAATTTGTCTATTGTGCCATCGTTATTGTGTATATCAGATATTAATTATTATATTGTGCTATCGTTGGTGGTGTATATTAATTTGTGTATTGTGCTATCGTTATGATGTTTAACAGTTATTATTTTGTTGGTTGTACTATCGTTAATTGTGTATATCTTTTATCAATCTGTGCATTGTACTATCGTTAGTGGTTTACATTATACATTAACTTGTGTATTTTTCTATCATTACTTATGTATGTAATATTTTAATTTGTGAATTGTTCTATCGTTAATGGTGTAAATCAGATATTAATTTGTCTATTGTGCTATCGTTAGTGGTGTATGTCAAATATTAATTTTTGTATTGTACTATCTTTATTGGTGTATATTAGATATTAATTTGTGTATTGTGCCATCATTATGGTGTTTAACAGTTATTATTTTGTGTGTTGTACTATCGTTTGTTGTGTACATCTTTTATCAATTTTTGCATTGTACTATCGTTAGTGGCTTACATTAGATATTAATGTTTGTATTGTACTATCGTTAGTTGTTTACATCAGATATTAATTTGTGTGTTGTACTATAGTTAGTGGTTTACAACAGATATTCATTTGTATATTGTTCTATCGTTAGTGATGTATATCAAATATTAATTTGCGTAATGTACTATCCTTATTGGTTAACATTAGATATTATTTTGTGTATTGTACTATCGTAGGTGGTTTACAATAGATATTCATTTGTGTATTGTTCTATCGTTAGTGTGGAATATCAAATATTAATTTGTGTATTGTGATATCGTTAGTTAAATACATTAGATATTAATTTGTGTATTGTACTATCATTAGTGGTTTACATTAGATATTAGTTTGTGTTTTGTTCTATCGTTAATGGTGTATATCAAATAATAACTTGTGAATTGTTCTATCGTTAATGGTGTGAATCAGATATTAATTTGTTTATTGTGCCATCGTTATGGTGTATATCAGATATTAATTATTATATTGTGCTATCGTTAGTGGTGTATATTAGATATTAATTTTTGTATTGTGCTATCGTTATGATGTTTAACAGTTATTATTTTGTTGGTTGTACTATCATTAATTGTGTATATCTTTTATCAATTTGTGCATTTTACTATCGTTAGTGGTTTACATTAGGCATTAACTTGTGTATTTTTCTATCGTTACTGGTGTATGTAATATATTAATTTGTGTATTATGCTATCGTTAGTGTTGTATAACAGATAATAATTTCTGTATTGTTCTAACGTTAGTGGTGTACATAATATATTAATTTGCGTATTGTACTATGATTAGTAATATATATCAGATATTAATTTGTGTATTCTACTATCGTTAATGGTTTACATTAGATATTAATTTTTATATTATGCTATAATTAGTGGTGTATGTCAAATATTGATTTGTGTATTGTACTATCGTTAGTGGTGTATATTAGATATTATTTGTGTATTGTGCCATCGATATGGTATATATCGGATATTAATTAATATATTGTGCTATCGTTAGTGGTGTTTAACAATTATTATTTTTTGTGTTATACTTTCGTTTGTTGTGTATATTTGTTATCAATTTATGCATTGTTCTAAAGTTAGTGGTTTACATTAGATATTCATTTGTGTATTGTTCTATCGTTAGTGTTGTATATCAAATATTAATTTGCGTAATGTACTATCGTTATTGTATAACATTAGATATTATTTTGTGTATTGTACTATCGTAGGTGGTTTACATTAGATATTAATTTGTGTATTGTTCTATCGTTAGTGGTGTATATCAAATATTAATTTGTGTATTGTACTATCGTTAGTGGTGTATGATAGATTTTAATTTGTTTATTGCGCTATCGTTATGGTGTTTAACAGTTATTATTTTTTGTGTTTTATAATCGTTAGTTGTGTATATTCTTTATCAATTTGTGCATTGTACTATCGTTAGTGGTTTACATTAGATATTAATACGTGTAATATTCTATCGTTAGTGGTATATATCAAATAATAACTTGAGTGTTGTCCTATGGTTAGGGGAGTACATCAGATTATAATTTGTGTTATGTGCCATCTTTATGGTGTTTAGAAGTTATTATTTTGTGTGTTGTACTATCGTTAATTGTGTATATATTTTATCAATTTGTGCATTGTACTATCGTTAATGGTTTACATTTCTGTATTTTACTATCGTTATGTCAGATACTAATTGGTGTATTGTACTATCGTTAGTGCTATATATCAGATAAATAATTTGTGTATTGTACAATCGTTAGTGGTGTATATCAGATAATAGTCTGTGTATTGTTCTATCGTTAGTGGTGAATGCCAGATATTAGTCTGTGTATTGTCCTATAATTAGCCGTGTATATCAGACATTAATTTATGTATTGTACTATCGTTAATGATGTACATCACATATTAAATGGTGTAAATTACAATCGTCGGTGGTATATATCAGATATGAATATGTGTATTTTACTGTCTTTAGTGGTGTGTATCAGATATTAAATTGTATTTGTACTGTCGTTAGTTGTGTATATTTGATATTAATTGTGTATATTCCTATAGTTAATGGTTTATATCAGATATGAATTTGTGTATTGTATTATCGCTACCGTTGTGCATCATATACTAATTTGTGTATTGTACTATCGTAAATGGTTAATATCAGATATTGTTCTGCGTATAGCCTTATAGTTAGTGTTGTATATCAGATATTAATTGGTGTAAGGTTTTATCGTCGATGGAATATATAAGATATAAACTTCTGTATTTTACTGTCGTTAGTGGTGTATATCAGATATTAATTTGTATTTTGTACTATCGTTGTTGTATATATCAGATATTAGTTTGTGTAGTTTACTATCGTTAGTAGCGTATATCAGATATTAATTTGTGTATTGTCCTATAGTTAGTGGTGTATATCAGATATGAATTTGTGTATTTT
>NW_013674863.1:20477-25310 GCF_000517525.1 Limulus polyphemus
TGTGTATTGTCCTATCGTTAGTGGTGTACATCAGATATTAATTTTTGTATTGTACTATCGTAAGCGGTTTGTATCAGACATTAATTTGGGTATTTTATATCGTTAATGTTTTGTCAGATATTAATTGGTGTAATTTACTATCGTTAGTGGCATATATCAGATATTAACTTGTGTATTGTACTATAAATAGTGTTGTATATCAGATACAAAATTTCTGTATGTTCTATAGTTAGTGGTGTTTATCAGATATTAATTTGTGTACTGTACTATTGTTAATGGTGTATATCAGATATTAATTGGTGTATTGTACTATCGTCGGTGGTATATATATCAGATATGAATTTGTGTATTGTACTATCGTTTGTGGTGTACACCATACATTGATTTTTGTATTGTACTATCGTTAGTGTTGAATATCAGATATTAATTTGTGTATTTTACTTTCGTTAATGCTTTATGTCAGATAATAATCGGTGTATTTTACTATCGTTAGGGATGTATTTCAGATATTAATTTGTGTATTGTACTATCGTTCATGGTGTATAATAGTTATTAATTTGTATTTTGTATTATCGTTAGTGTTGTATATCAGATACAAAATTCTGTATTTTTTTATCGTTAGTGGTGTATATCAGATACAAAATTCTGTATTTTTTTATCGTTAGTGGTGTATATCAGATACAAAATTCTGTATTTTTTTATCGTTAGTGTATATCAGATAATAACTTCTGTATTTTTCTATCGTTAGTGGGTTATATCAGATACTAATTTGAGTTGTGTACTGTCGTTAGTGGTATATATCAGATATTAATTTTTGTATTGTCCTATCGTTAGTGGTGTATATCATATATTAATTTGTGTATTGTACTATAGTTAGTGGTGTATATCAGATATTAATTTGTGTGTTTTTCTATCGTTAGTGGATTCTATCAGATATTCATTTGAGTTGTGTACTATCTTTAGTGGTGTATGTCAGGTATTAATTTGTGTATGGTGCTATCGTTAGTGGTGTATATAAGATATTATATTGTGTATTGTCCTATAGTTAGTGGTATATATCAGATATTATTTGTGTGTTTTTCTATCGTTAGTGGATTCTATCAGATATTCATTTGAGTTGTGTACTATCTTTAGTGGTGTATATCAGATATTAATTTGTGTATTGTGCTATCGTTAGTGGTGAATATCAGATATTAATTTGTGTATTGTACTATAGTTAGTGGTGTATATCAGATATTATATTGTGTATTGTCCTATCATTAATGGTGTATGTCAGATATTAATTGATGTATTGTACTATCGTTAGTGGTATATATCAGATACTATTTTCTGTATTTTACTATCGTTAGCGGTGTATATCAGATATTAATTTGTGTGTTGTACTAACGTTAGTGGTGCATATCAGATACTAATTTCTGTATTTTTCTATCGTTAGTGAGTTATATCATATATAAATTTGTCTTTTGTACTATCGTAGTGGTAAATATCAGATATTAGTCTGTGCATTATTATATAGTTAGTGGTGTATATCAGATATTAATTTGTGTACTGTACTTTCGTTAATAGTGTATATCATATATTAATTTGTGTATTTTTCTTTCGTTACTGGTGAATATAAGATATTAGTCTTTGTATTGTATTATAGTTAGTGCTGTACATCAGATATTAATTAGTGTATTGTTCTATCATTAATTGTGTTTGTCAGATATTAATTTGTGTTTTGTACTATCCTTAATGGTGAAAATCAGATATTAGTCTGTGTATTGTCCTATAGTTAGTGGTGTATATCAGATATTAATTTGTGTATTGTACTATCGTTAATGGTGTACATCATATATTAATTTGTGTATTGTTCTTTCGTTACTGGTGAATATCAGATATTAGTCTGTCTATTGTATTATAGTTAATGCTGTACATCAGATATTAATTTGAGTATTGTACTATTATTAATGGTGTTTATCAGATATTAATTGGTGTATTGTACCATCGCTAGTGGTATATATCAGATATGAATTTATGTATTGTACAATCGTTAGTGGTGTACACCATATATTAATTTATGTATTTTACTATTGTTAATGTTGTATATCAGATATTAGTGTGTGTATTGTACTATCCTTAGTTGTGTATATCAGATATTAATTTGTGTGTTGTACTATCGTAAGCGGTGAATATCAGATATTATTATGTGTATTGTACTATCCACTAGCGATAGTACAATACACAAATTCATATCTGATATACACACCAACGATAGTACAAAACTCTAATTAATATCTGATATAACTCACAAACGATAGAAAAATACACAAATTTATTTCTTATGTACACCACTAACTTGAATATCAGATAATAGTCTGTGTATTGTCCTACAGATAGTGGTGTATATTATATATTAATTTGTGAATTGTACTATCGTTAGTGGTGAATATCAGATATTAGTCTGTGTATTGTCCTATCGTTAGTGGTGTACATCAGATATTAATTTTTGTATTGTACTATCGTAAGCGGTTTGTATCAGACATTAATTTGGGTATTTTATATCGTTAATGTTTTGTCAGATATTAATTGGTGTAATTTACTATCGTTAGTGGCATATATCAGATATTAATTTGTGTATTGTAGAATCGTAAGTGGTGTATATCAGATATGATTTTTTGTATTGTACAATCGTTAGTGGTGTATATCAGATACTAATTTCTGTATTTTTCTATCGTTATTGAGTAAATCATATATTAATTTGTCTATTGTACTATCGTTAGTGGTGAATATCAGATATTAGTCTGTGTGTTATCCTATAGTTAGTACTGTACATCAGATATTAGTCTGTGCATTGTCCTATAGTTAGTGAGTTATATCAAATATTAATTTGTTTTTTGTAATATCGTTAGTGGTGTATATCATATATCAATTTGTGTATTGTCCTATCGCTTGTGGTGTATATCAGATATTAATCTGTGTATGGTATTAATGTAAGCAGTATGCAAAAGATATTAATATGTGTATTCTGCTATCGTTAGTGAGTTATATCAGATATTAATTAGTGTATTGTACTATCGCTAATGGTGAATATCAGATATTAATTTGTGTATTGCCCTATAGTTAGTGCTGGCTATCAGCTATTAATTCTTGTATTGTACCATCGTTAATGGTGTATAACAGATATTATTTTTTTGTACTATCTTACTGGTGTATATCAGATATTAATTTATGTTATTTACTACGGTTTATGTTGTACATCAAATATTAATTTGTGTATTGTTCTATTGTTAGTGGTGAATATCAGATATTTGTCTGTGTATTGTCCTATTGTTAGTGGTCTACATCATATATTAATTTGTGTATTGTACTATCGTTAGTGGTGAATATCGGATACAAATTTCTGTATTTTTCTATCGTTAGTGGGTTATATAAGATATTAAATTTAGTTGTGTACTGTCGTTAGTGGTGTATATCAGATATTAATTTTTTGTACTGTCGTTAGTGGTGTATATCAGATATCAATTTTTGTATTGTGCTATCGTTAGTGGGTTATATCAGATAGTATTTTGTGTTTTGTACTATCGTTACTGGTGTATATCAGATATTAATTTGTGTATTATGATATCATTAATGGTGTATATAAGATATTAATTTGTGTATTGTACTATCGTAAGTGGTGTGTATCAGATATTAATTTGTGTATTTTATAATTGTTAATGTTGTACATCACATATAAATTTGTGTATTGTACTATCGTTAATGGTGTATAACAGATAGTAATTTGTGTTTTGTACTATCGTTAGTGGTGTATATCAGATACAAATTTCTGTATTTTTCTTTTAACGTTACTGGGTTATATCAGATATTAATTTGAGATTTGTTCTATCGTTCGTGGTGTATATCAGATATAAATTTTTGTATTGTGCTATCGTTAGTGGTGTATATCAGATGTTAATTTGGGTATTGTACTATCGTTAATGGTGAATATCAGATAATAGTCTGAGTATTTTCCTATAGTTAATGGTGTATATCAGCTATGAATTTGTATATTGTACTATCGCTACTGTTGCACAACATATAATAATTGTGTATTGTACTATCGTAAATGGTTAATATCAGATATTAGTCTATGTAATGCCCTATAGTTAGTGGTGTATATCAGATATTGATTTGTGTATTGTACTATCGTTAGTGGAGAGTATCAGATAATAGTCTGTGTATTGTTCTATCGTTAGTGGTGAATATCAGATAATAGTTAGGAAATATAGTTAATTGTGTATATCAGATATTAATTTGGTGTATTGTACTATCGTCGGTGGTATATATCAGATATGAATTTGTGTATTTTACTGTCGTTACTGGTGTATATCAGATATTAATTTGTATATTGTACTATCGTTAGTTGTGTATATCAGATATTAATTTGTGTATTTTACTATTGTTAGTGGTGTATATCAGATATTAATTTGTGTATTGTTCTATAGTTAGTGGTGAATATCAGATATTAAGTTGTGTATTGTCCTATAGTTAGTGGTGTATATCAGCTATTAATTTGTGTATTGTACTATCGTTAATGGTGTATATAAGATATTAATTGGTGTATTGTACTATTGTCGGTGGTATATATCAGATATGAATTTGTGTATTTTACTGTCGTTAGTGGTGTATATCAGATATTAATTTGTGTATTGTTCTATAGTTAGTGGTGAATATCAGATATTAATTTGTATATTCTTCTATAGTTAGTGGTGTATATCAGATATTAATTTGTGTATTGTCCTATCGTTAATGATGTATATCAGATATTAATTTGTATATTCTTCTATAGTTAGTGGTGTATATCAGATATTA
>NW_013674864.1:0-7046 GCF_000517525.1 Limulus polyphemus
AGTTAAATAACACGATGTTATTATCCTCAGCTCTTTCTCCTGTCTTTTCTGTAGTTAAATAACACGATGTTATTATCCTCAGCTCTTTCTCCTGTCTTTTCTGTAGTTAAATAACATGATGTTATTATCCTCAGCTCTTTTTTTTTGTCTTTTCTATAGTTAAATAACACCATGTTATTGTCCTCAGCTCCTTCTCTTGTTTTTTCTACAGTTAAAAACACAATATTATTATCCTCAGCTCTTTCTCCCGTCTTTTCTATAGTTAAGTAACACGATGTTATTATCCTCAGCTCTTTCTCTTGTTTTTTCTACAGTTAAATAACACGATGTTATTATCCTCAGCTCTTTCTCCTGTCTTTTCTGTAGTTAAATAACACGATGTTATTATCCTCAGCTCTTTCTCCTGTCTTTTCTGTAGTTAAATAACACGATGTTATTATCCTCAGCTCTTTCTTTTGGCTTTTCTATAGTTAAATAGCACGATGTTATTATTCTCAGCTCTTTCTCTTGTTTTTTCTACAGTTAAATAACACGATGTTATTATCCTCAACTCTTTCTCTTGTTTTTTCCACAGTTAAATAACACGATGTTGTTATCCTCAGCTCTTTCTCTTGTTTTTTCTATAGTTAAATAGCACGATGTTATTATTCTCAGCTCTTTCTTCTGTTTTTTCAGTAGTTAAATAACACGATGTTATTGTCCTCAGCTCTTTCTCTTGTTTTTTCTACAGTTAAATAACACGATGTTATTATCCTCAGCTCTTTCTTTTGGCTTTTCTATAGTTAAATAACACGACGTTATTATTCTCAGCTCTTTCTCCTGTTTTTTCAGTAGTTAAATAACACGATGTTGTTATTCCCAGCTCTTCCCTTTTTATTCTGCAGTGAAATAACGCCCTATTTATCATATTCAGCTCCTCCTGTATATTTGAGGCGACTGAGAGTTCCAGGTTTATCAGTCACAATTAATGTAAACGTACAACGATAACCATATATTAACAAAGTCACGAGATACGGCTTTATGATCGGCTGAGCTCAAGTTTCAATTCCGATGGACGGCGGGGTGACCTAGATACGACTGTTTCTAGACGTTTGTGACGGAGCGTTGTCCCTGAAGAAATCAGGTTGCCCTATTGTCCGAGTGGGGAAAGGCCCAGATATTCAGACGTCTGCCACTTGGTAACTAGTCCCTGAAGACAGGAAAAGCTCCTACAAATACAAGAGAGCTCGCTGTTTGAACGGCGCCAAGGAGAGGTTTAAGAACCCCTCTTTGTCACAGCTGCTACTAAAAACGCGAGGAAAGCAGTCAGTAAGTACAGTAGAAATAGTCTTCTGCGGTATGAACGGAAAGAGTGACGACGTATCTGGTAGCCCTCTGATGGGCATGACGGATACTTCACCTGTCATTTCACGTGATGTCGATGAGGACGGTGAGAAGTTTACCGCTGATCAAGAACATTCAGTTAAGGTATTTAATAGTGTTACTTTATAATCGTGATTTGTAAAGCATTTCATTACTTAAGTAATTCGTATGTCATTGTTCGTGCTATATTTATTTACGTACACAGAAAAAGTAATTCCATGTCTTTGTGATATTCAAACAATGAATTATTTTATTCATTTATGATGAATGCATAATCAGTCTGTTTATTTGAAAGGCAAAAACAAATTTTATCTAAGTATTCTAAACATTATTATTTACATATATGTAGATAACAGGTATAGTAAACTGTAGACATCACATACGTACTTAACCCTAAAGACGTGGCAATGTTTTGAACACCTGATGTGTAAATCTCGAGGACCAGATACTGAGTGTGCGCAAACCAGCCACTTCTGGCCTCTCATATGGCTGGTATGTTTAATACGCGTACGTTTCGTAATGTCTTGATCCTATGTATTTATTAGTAAGAGTAATTTCTAATAGTGCTAACACGGTTTTTTTTTATGTGAACTTAGATACTCACGACTTTCACATATCCTCAGAGCTAAGTTTTTCGTACATACGATATCAATATTTAATTAAATTAAATTATTTCTTCGAATTTCAAGAGCGCGTGGGCCGCAGTGAACCTGTATGGTACTTCCATACACACGTACTTCGAAGTTTTTCTATGTTTTACCAACGACGTCTTGCGATGAAAATTACATAAATATTTATCGTGAGCAATTAATCTGAACACTTAACGGTTTACGGAGTAAGAGCGACGTTGTCTGTGCGAAACCGGTACGTGTTCGTGGCCCACTTCTTCCTTGACACAGTGCACGTGACCTTACGCGAGTAGTACACGTAGTTCAAGGTGGCTAGCCAAGCGAAGCCCAATTCCTCGCTTGAGTTTAACCTCAATTCCATTGGCTCCTACTGAGACGTATTTTTTTTACGAAAATATATCTGAATAAATGTACAAGCTCGGTAGCAATAAGTAACCTATATTTAAGATATATATATATATTCCGTATTTTTAAAGGATTAAGATGATTCAGTTCATAACATTTTACTAATTTTAGCAAACAACACGATCGTTATCATGTATGTGTCCACAATATTATCTTGATAAACCTGTCTTGCACTATGTTTGGATAGTTCTCAATTATATATATTATAATTGAAAATAGAAGGTAGAATTACAACTGTTATACCTGTAAAACTGAATATAATGTATAGGCCAAAAGGTGCATCGAAGCTCGTAAGGTAGGTTACTGTGAACGTTGGTAAAAACAGATATTATAAGTTAGTGGAAAGAGACAACTAGCTATTTATTAGAAGTAGTCTAGTTGTGATATCTAAAACGGTAAATATTTATTCGGACTTCTGCTTGTTTTTATTAAGTTAATTCCCACACTTTCAGGGGATAGTTTATCCACATCAGACATCTAAGTTTTTATTACAAGTTGATAAGACTTAGTTTCTAATCGGTTATGCTTCGTCGATAACGGGAGTTTTCGTCCGATGGGACTAAAGTTTAGACGTACATTTATTAAGTCTTTCTGCTACCTAGTCTTTTTAGGACTCCTCGGATTTTGGCACAGCGGTATGTCTGCGAACTTACAACGCTGGAATCCGGGCTTCGATGCCCGTGGTGGGCAGAACACAGATAGCCCATTGTGTAGCTTTGTGCTTAATTAACGAACAAATCCTCAGATTTGAAATGCCTTTCACGATCGGCTTTTGTTTATATATATTTTATTATAAAACATGTTGAGGGTGAGACTTCAGACGAGTGGATAGGACACCCCGTCTTCCTGACATGAAGATCCAGGATCTAATCCTTTTCGGGACTTCCCGAAGACGGCAGCAGATCACTGAATTCCTTGACCACGAAGCAGGGCAATGACTGAACTGTCATAACGTGGGTCAGTACAGAAATGCTGGATTATACAATTCTTGGATGTTTGGCCTAGATAATCTCAATAACTTAGTAGTCATAGTGGGTAAAATAACGTGAGTATACACAAAGTGAACAATCATTATCACGACAAACACTGTGTTTGTACTTCCTTTTTATGAAATCACTGACTGTCGTTTTTATTGGATTCGCCCTCTCAGTCTGCTTACTATTCAAGATCACGTTCCAGATGTTTAAATCCAGCGTTTCTATGTTTACAAAAAAAAATGCCGCATTTACCCAGAGTGACTGGCGCCATCTACATTATGACGTTGTCGATTATATTCGAGCATTACTTTCTTAACTTTGACTTAATTTGCTTGAGCCTTTCCTGTTTGTTTGTTTTTTAAGCATCTTCACCACATAATTCGGAGAACAGTTTCATGTGGGTTTCTTCAGTCATTCTGATTTGAACAGGTGAAGCTGAAACCTCTAGATATCACCTGAATGACCCTTAATATCTTAGCACAGCATGAAATATTGGATTCTTATGAAATGTCTCCTTCATTTTGTCTTGTAAAACTCACTTGGGAGCTCAGAAAGTAAGGGTTACAAATCCCTTTAATTGTGTTCGTAACTGTTATCTTCAGCTGTGCAAATTGTTGATGTACTAGGTATTAAATCTGTTGGAACCAGCTGTTCTAAATTGTATTGATTGGTCAGGTGGCGTCCAATATTCTGTGGATATCTCACAGTGAAACTGCTCGATAGTGTAAAAAAGTAAGGGTGGCAAAGCCTCTTTAGTCCCATTAAGCTTTCAATCAACAAACCATCACAATTTTGTGTTCGAGTGGTAGTCATACATTGTAAGAACAGAATGTGCCTTACAATATCACTTGATAGCTCTGAATATAAGGACGTAACACCTTTCCTACTGAGTTTTCCTAACCTTAGCCATCTTCTGCAGTTGTACAAATTGATACACTAGGCAACAAGCATTACATCTAGTGAAAACAGTTGTACTGACTTTGTGATAATCAAGCAGAAATTACGCATTGTCGTGTATACGCTGGATGTTGAATACCACCTAATAGCTTGGAAAGCAAGGGCCACGTTCTTTTAGTTGGTGACTGTCCATGTTGTGTTGACGATCAAGTTGTAATCGTACATTTTACTCTACAGGTCAGAAATCAAGATAATGTCCTATTCAGTCTGAGCCAAAAATGCGTCCATGCTGCTTTCACATACTAAAATCACACCCAGTTTCCAGTTTGGTATATTCATTCCTTCATTGTTATATCATTGCACCTTTTCTGTATTATAGTAGCCTTTCCTAGCTGTTGATGTGCAAACTTGTGCATATCAGCTGACACAGGCCTTAAGGACTACACATGTTCTCGTGGACATTGTGTGACATCTTTTCTCTATGTGAAGGATCGTACACTACGTCTATAGGGAACATGAGCATATTAATTGAAGAATCTGTTGATCTTTCCCTAGTATCAATTTATGATGTAGAGTAAGTATTCATCTCAGTCAGTTTGGTTCGAGTTAAGAAACGTAACAGTCTGTATCACCCATTCCACTAAACCATCAGGCTGGGGGTGATAAGGTGAAGTGTGTAACTTTACATAACTCGGAGAATAGTTTCACATGGATTTCTTCAGATGCTCTGAACCAAACTATCTAATGCTCTACCAGCACATTAGCCACAGACTTGTGGATGTATTGACCAATGGATAAGTCTTGGCCCACTTCATGAATGACCACGAGTATATATCGGTGACCTTGTTCTGTCCCTGGAGTGAACCAGCAGTGACTAAGGCTGTTCTCTGTAGATGAGAATATCGTCATCTCTTTCCAGGAGTTCACCCTAGTCAGGTTTTTTCTGTAGTTGGCACACACCATACAGTATTGACACCAGTGTCCATCTCTTTACTGTAATGAAAATGCATCAATACGCGTTACCGTATTTCAAATCAATACAGAACCTTCCTTTTTTTATGATAGTTACTACTGAAGACGACCAAGCACTTTCTGGAGGTTCTGTTCTTTAACAGCTGCTGTACTTCAGCACTGGGTACATCCCTAGTGTTCCAAAGAAGCCTTTGTGGAGGTTGTTGCATCTGCTGCTAGGGATGTACCCAGTGCTGAAGTATTGTTCCAGGGAAGCCTTTGTGGTAGTTATTACATCTGCTGTACTTCAGTACTGGGTACATCCCTAGTGTTCCAGGGAAGCTTTTGTGGTGGTTATTACATCTGCTGTACTTCAGTACTGGGTACATCCCTAGTGTTCCAGGGAAGCCTTTGTGGTTGCTGTTACATCTGCTGTACTTCAGTACTGGGTACATCCCTAGTGTTCCAGGGAAGCCTTTGTGGTGGTTGTTTAATCTCACTCGCATCGCCTTTATAATTGTGATATTATTTGTCTCATCCTGTTCCATGAATCCACCGGCTTATTTTACTAACAATTCACAGCATTGAGTCTAAATTGTCTCCAATCAGTAGTCTCTGATATATTGGTATCTGTGTGTTTACTTTCAGACGTCGCGTGGCAGATGCAATCTTAACATTACCACTAGGATCAATTACCTCCACTTCGCTAACCACACAGATAAATATTTCAGCGTTCAGCTGAATAACCAGTCGGCCATAATTGCTAAACACCACCAGGACTTCATCAGATAACAGCATGAGCTTTCTGGAGTTCAAACATCTTATTTCATGCACGAACAGTATAACTGTGTGTTAGATGGCACTGAAACACTAGACTTTGTGCATATGGGGGTATTTGACTTCTGTCTCACACACACACACACATTCGTTCATTCCGCTGTTTCTGAAGTCAGTTTAGCCGACATAGGATAACTATGCCACAAAACACTTCATCAGTGGCTTAGCAGTAAGTCTGAAGGCTTATAATGCTAAAAGCCTAGTTTCGATATGCGTGGTGGGCACAGCACAGAGAGCCCATTTTAGAGTTTGTGCTTAACTAAAATGAAGCGAAAACAAACCGCATTATATTCATTCTAAGGATGTCGAGAACTGAAGTCGGTGACTACTATCATCATTCTGTAATCATAAGCTCCTAGACTATCATCATTCTGGAATCATAAGCTCCTAGACTATCATCATTCTGTAATCATAAGATCCTAGACTATCATCATTCTGTAATCATAAGATCCTAGACTATCATCATTCTGTAATCATAAGATCCTAGACTATCATCATTCTGGAATCATAAGCTCTTAGACTATCATCATTCTGTAATCATAAGCTCCTAGACTATCATCATTCTGTAATCATAAGCTCCTAGACTATCATCATTCTGTAATCATAAGCTCCTAGACTATCATCATTCTGTAATCATAAGCTCCTGGACTATCATCATTCTGTAATCATAAGCTCCTAAACTATCATCATTCTGTAATCATAAGCTCCTAGACTATCACCATTCTGTAATCATAAGCTCCTAAACTATCATCATTCTGTAATCATAAGCTCCTAAACTATCATCATTCTGTAATCATAAGCTCCTGGACTATCATCATTCTGTAATCATAAGCTCCTGGACTATCATCATTCTGTAATCATAAGCTCCTAAACTATCATCATTCTGTAATCGTAAGCTCCTGGACTATCATCATTCTGTAATCGTAAGCTCCTAGACTATCATCATTCTGTAATCGTAAGCTCCTAGACTATCATCATTCTGTAATCT
>NW_013674864.1:8017-13738 GCF_000517525.1 Limulus polyphemus
AAAGCAGGAGGGGGAATTCCTTACGTACATTGTAGGACCCATCTTTTAAAGCAGGAGGGAGAATTCCTTACGTACATTGTAGGACCCATCTTTTAAAGCAGGAGGGAGAATTCCTTACAATCCCACTATTCGTTGGTAAAAGAGTAGCACAAGAGTTGGCGGTGGGTGGTGATGACTAACTGCCTTCCCTCTAGTCTTACACTGCTTAATTAGGGTCGGCTAGCGCAGATAGCCCTCGTGTAGCTTTGCGCGAAATTCAAAAACAAACAATTTCAAAGCCACACAATGGGCTATATACGCTCTGTCCTTATCGAGGGTTCGAACCCCAGATTTTAGCATTGTAATTTTCAAAATTGATTCATCAACAGCTATGCCCAGAACTTAAAGCCAGAGTTTGTTTTTATAGTACTGTCATGGCAGATTCTGCGTTAAATACAAACTGTACTGCATTATTGTGCTTAGTATTGGCATACGATTCGAAAATAACACCTTAAAATTAAAAAACTAATGCAATATGACAAAAATGTTTTATTTGTGAGCATAAATTGTATAAAGCAACTTGTATATAATGTTTTTGAATTTTAAACCGAATATCCAAAAGACCATGAGCATGGTAGAACCCCAAATTCGAGATCCATTTGCAAGAGGGATAAACAGTTTTTTTTTAATTATGCCTAATGCGAAAAAAAACGATATTATACTTTATTAAAAACGTTCAATTTCAATGAACATTGTTTTCAAAGAGAATAAGGACAAGAAACTAATGGACGACGAATTTACTAAACTATTCTATAAATCTCCAGTCTAGTTATAACAAACATTTCCATGTGACTTTTTGTTTAGAAAGGATAATTAAAATCATTTGTAATACTTTATGAAATTAGGCAAAGCATAACGAAAATGCTCGTACCTTAGACAAAGTTTACTGCTCGTGGAAGCCTATTTCTGTTTGCTGCTACATTATGCACTTTCGTGTTTCAAAGTATTACCAATAGATGGGTCTGTATATCAACGTCTTTTTTATTTATTTTTATATTTTTATCATACTTAATAAAATCCACGAATCTGTGTTCGTCGCAATGTATTTTTTTATTACCGTAAATTTCCAAGGTCGTTACTTCTACATTTTAAATCATAATTTACACAAATGCAATTTAGATAAGAAGCTTAAATAGTCGTTGAAGGTCTACAATAATCCTACATATACAAATTAGTAGGTAAACAGCCAGCTACAGACATGATCAGATCGATAGTTAGTTTGATGAATGAATAGCCGCAAGGAAAGGAAGTAGGATTACCTTCATTATTGATGGTCAGCATTAACTAATAGGATTAACTTTGGTCTAGATAGCCAGCAGTAATTTTTAAAATCAACTCCGGTATAGATGGTCAACAGGAATTAGCAGGATTAATTCCAGTCTAAATAGCCAGTAGTAATTAGTAAGATTAACTTCAGACTAGACGGCCAGCGGTAATTAATAGGATTAACTCCAGTCTAGATGTGTGAATTAACGTAAAATTTGGGAAAATGGAAAATAGTGTACTTTAATTAAAATGTTTGATTCCACATATTTACAGTAATATTTTATTGTGGTTGGTAATGATATTTAAATGTAATATTTACGAATTTACAAAAAAAGAAAACAATTACCTAAAAAACGTTTAGACGGTTCACTGTAGGTACTCTTACAAAAATCGAACACGTCATGGTTTTTTCCGAGCATGCAAGTCGATAACCCATGACAACAAGGTGTCTGAAAGTATATTAGGCCCCTCGATGCTAATCTTCATGCAGCTTTGAAGCGTGTCTTGTCCCATCCGGTTTCTCAGCTTATTTAAAATACCGCTGAAGGAACGCTCAACTCCAGCAGTCGAAATCAGAACCACCATTAGGCATTCAATTAATGTTTTTAATCCTGCGTTAGTCTTCTGTAAAAAATTTCCAAAGTCACTCTTCCGGGGTCCGAGCGGATCCCATCATAAAAATATTTAAATAATAATAACAAAAACACTAACACTCAAAACATTTTCCTTTTTAATCAATAAATGAACATTGAATATTACAACTTGTTTCTTTTTTACCACCTAAACTGACTATAAAGATTTAACACAAACTAGCCGAATACTGAAACTACTGAGAACAACAAACATGTACGTGCTGCCATCTGTCGGCGCCGATGTTTATAAAATATTTGGGATCCGGGAAGATTAAGGTTGAGATTGTCGTAACCGATGTTTACTTTCTATAAGTAATGCACAACATTTTTATTTTGAACTTCTTGCTCTCTTGCAACCTACTTGAAGCTCAAGTCAACCCACACGGCATCAGAATCCAGTCTATCAAACAAGCTGCATCCTCTCTTCCATCATCATATGTCAAAACTGCACGTTGACCGGACCGTTTGGAAGAAAGACCATAAGTTTATGAGGGAGACCGCTTGATAATTGTATCAGTGCTCTATTTGTTCAATCGTAGTGTAGTCCCACCAAACATCCTCGCCCCTTTTAGCCGTGGGGGCGTTATAATGTGACGGTCAATCCCACTATTCGTTGGTAAAAGAGTAGCCCAAGAGTTGGCGGTGGGTGATGATGACTAGCTACTCTCCCTCTAGTCTAACACTGCTAAATTAGGATCGGCTAGCGCAGATAGCCCTCGTGTAGCTTTGCGCGAAATTCAAAAACAAACAAACAAACAATCGTAGTGTCAACAAATTTTTAACGTTTTTGAAGATTTGACTTTCTGGTTCATTTTCAAGAATCAGCCGCACACCAAAAGCCTTCGTTTTGAGATCTACGACAGCTATAGCAATAGTTTTCTTTACTTAAATGGGCACACTGAATCCTTATATCTCTCAAACGTGCTATCGTCGATCCTACAAGCTGAGGAACTGACAACAGTTTTAGGTTTTCTTTTTGCAAAACTTTGCTGAGATTAGATACTGCACATAAAGTTTCATCCAAAACTGCTATGGTAACAATAAAACTAGAGTTATCCAGTTCCATTAAGATGACGATGTTAAATCTGCACCATCTTTGTGTAGGTGCTCACAGGCCACCGTAATTGAACAGTAACAAGTTAACACAACATGAACAGATTTGTAATTACTGAACCAGCGCACTTCAACTGATTCTAGATTTTGTAGTTCAGGTTCTTCCAACGAATGACTTCTGAACCTCGTGCAACACGCGTTCACGCTTTGGTGACTTGTGGAATAGCGAATATATGGCTTTGATGACATGAATAACCTTCTTCACAGACACGATTTTATTTCTAGCGCTGGTTAGGGCTAAAGATAAAAGATGGGGCCCTGCAATGTACATAAGGAATTCCCCCTCCTTCTTTAAAAGATGGGCCCTACAATGTACATAAGGAATTCCCCCTCCTGCTTTAAAAGATGGGCTCTGCAATGTACACAAAGTATTCCCCCTCATGCTTTAAAAGATGGGCCCTGCAATGTACATAAGGATTTCCCCTCCTTCTTTAAAAGATGGGCCCTACAATGTACATAAGGAATTCCCCCTCCTGCTTTAAAAGATGGGCCCTACAATGTACGTAAGGAATTCCCCCTCCTGCTTTAAAAGATGGGCCCTACAATGTACGACCGTCATATTATAACGTCCCCACGGCTGAAAGGGCGAACATGTTTAGCGTGACGGGGATTCGAACCCGCAACACTCAGATTGCAGGTCGAGCGCCCTAACCACCAGGCCATGCCGGGCCAGACAAGAAGGAAAGCAGCTAGTCAACAAAACCCGTCGCCAACTCTTGGGCTACTCTTTTACTAACGAATAGTAAGACTGACCATCAGATTATAATGCCCCTTAGACTGAAAGGGCGAGCGTGTGTTCGGTGACGGGGATTCGAATCCGCGACCCTCAGATTACGAGTCGAGCGCCTTAACCACCAGGCCATGATAAGGAAAGTATCTCCCGGACATGGAAAGGAATATATCTCTCAACAGAAACATTTGTATCGAACAAGAACTTCCTTTCATCGAATTTATTTAATAAAATCAAGTGAACTAAATACTCAAGAATTCACCTCAATGACATATTTGGAAGTTTTTAAAAATTACATAAAAACAACGACGAAACCACAGAAATAACAGAGTTTAAAAATCTGATTCAAATGATATATTTGAAACTATTCAGTCTGAAGTAAAATGTGTTACTACAAAAATTTTACCGCACAAGGATGTTACCCCGAAATATTGTTTTCCTTGGTGGTTTCGCATAAATTTTTGTAAATGTTTAAATGGAAAACATTTTGCTTTCATTCAGGGGAGTTGAAAATTATGTAAACCTACGCATTTGTATTACCTTGATTTCACCTTTATATTAGGACATCATGTGAGGTAATATACGACCCCCAATATGCCTAAACATCCTAAGTGAACAGATTTTCGATATTCCATATTTACTTCCCAACAACAAGGAAAATCAGGACTTTTGATCCTCCCTGTTTACATATTTGTATTAAACGTGATTTTTAAACTAGATATCAGAAAATGGTACAACATTCCCAAGATTTTGATAAACAAAGAAGAAACACGACATCTCACCGAGTTAACGTGAGGTTATAATGCCATTTTATAATATATAGTTGAAGCACGTCTTATGATACTTGAGTACAATACGGAAATATGATTTTATTTTCTCGAACGTGTTCAGCAGTAATTTTACAGACTAAACGTTTCGCCTAACAGATGGCAGTACTTGATTCAAATGTTTTTGTTTTTTTTAAATAATAATAATTAAAATTGTTAAAGCAAATTATATATATACACTTCTATGACGGTTGGTTTTGTAAGTATAGATTTAAGTGTATTATATACACACGCTCGAACTAAGTAGATGCATTCTTCATTTCCCCAGTATTTACTTTGCAGACTAGATATTACAGCACTCGCACATATATTTCCATGCACTAACATGTAAATCACAACTCCTCAATCTTAGATACTTGTCCATTTTTGTCTCGCTTTCTTTGAGATCGTAGCAAACCAAATACCGGATGAGAAAGTTCATGTAAGGGAAAAAGTTTTGTAAATATATATATATTTTTTAATTCATGTATGATAACGCCAGTTATCTGTAAACATTTATAATACAAGCGAATTATCTTTATTATACAGCACCAGAGTGTACTTTGTAAGCAAAGTGCAATTGGAACCACGTTTCATTCATACATATTTAATTAAGCCCTGTATTAAGTATCTGAAGTCTAAGTTGTATGAATAAATAATTATACGTGTCATTGCTTTGTTATTAGTTTTTAACCAGAATTGCCTTTTCCGAACAATATTTACATTCTCTATGATAAAACTACTCATTATTCATTATCTTTGATAAAATGTTAAGATTGAGAGAAGAATATCCAGAGTTTCATGTGTTTGCATATGACTCTGCTTCCATACTGTCGCCTGAAATACGTGTTAATGAGAAACACAAGTTTCCTTATTAATATTCTTCATGCAAATTAAGTGATCATAGATCTGAAATGTATTCCTTCCTTTCTTTAACTATTACTTTTTGACCCCCCTACAAATATATATAAAAGCAACTTAGCCTGAGGACTTTAGCTAAATGGATGCAGCTATTGTTGAGCCTAAGATATTGGAGAACAGCAGTAAAAACGGTGTGTAATCACTGCAGCAAGTGTATCTATATAAATATGATAGTACTGTCTGTTGTATGTCCATGTAACTACTTCGCAGGGTG
>NW_013674864.1:14683-22933 GCF_000517525.1 Limulus polyphemus
CTTACTACACACACACACACACACACACACACACCACTTATTTTTTTCCTGAAAAATTGGCGACATCATCGAAAGCGCAAGAAATTATTTTTTTGTAATCCTGATTCCTTTTCACCAGCTCCCTGTCAAGTGAACTCGTAATGGTTTCGGAACCAATGCTTGCTAGATCAGAATTTTTCTTTTCCTTCACTGCATTCAGTCATATGATATGACGAATCAACATCACTCGGCTGCATAACTTCAGCTTCAGCCAGAGACTCAGCATCAATACCACTACTCACTACCTGTAGTCTAAGTTTCTTTGACGAATCAACAAGACTCGGCTACTTAACTTCAGTTTGAGCCAGAGACTCAGCATCAGTACCACTACTCACTACCTGTAGTCTAGGTTTTTTTGACGAATCAACAAGACTCGGCTACTTAACTTCAGTTTGAGCCAGAGACTCAGCATCAGTACCACTACTCACTACCTATAGTCTAGGTTTCTTTGACGAATCAACAAGACTTGTCTACTTAACTTCAGTTTGAGCCAGAGACTCAGCATCAGTACCACTACTCACTACCTATAGTCTAGGTTTCTTTGACGAATCAACAAGACTCGGCTACTTAACTTCAGTTTGAGCCAGAGACTCAGCATCAGTACCACTACTCACTACCCGTAGTCTAGGTTTCTTTGTAACCAACTGTACAATTGATTTCTGTGACATACTTCACCACAGAAAAGTTCAAATCACAAAGTTTAATAACGAACAAAACAACTATATAGCATTACTATACAAATAGTTTCCACACGGGCTTATAAAGCATGAACCACTTTTCTAGAAACGTCCACAAGTGTCTACACACTTCGAGAAACTTGAAGAATGTTCGGTAATTAGTCTATGTTTAGCTTATACGATCTAATTCTAGATTCTTTGATACAAGCCCTTACTTCTAGCGATACATATTGGCTATCTGTCAAGGTCAAACACGACTTTCTGCGAGAGGACACCAGAATCTTACGTTATTCCGTTTGTATGTATAAACGTTGGGTCCAGGTGTTCCACGAAACGATAGTATATCGTGACTTTCATTCGGTTGTTAACGCCTCTCTGTAAAAACAGAAAAAATAACGTCTGTAAAAAAAAAAAGAGACAAAAACGTCAAAATATTTCCTATTAAAAGTTTTTGCACAGGCGGAAATCCCCCTGTACACCTCCTGAATTCAACACTCGTTCAAAATTTGCTACGGCTGTGGCCTGTAGGTGTTTTGCGCGAAATTCAACAAAGTAATAAACTTAATGACTTATTTATCATTAAAAGACATTCATGTAACACTTTCTTCTCTCCTGTCCAGTGCTACGGACAATTCCGCCGGTGAGTGAGTCAACGGTAAATTTACAAGTCTAACATACAGGGTTCGACTCTCCGTGATGGACAGAGCGCATATAGTCCATTGTACAGCTTTGCTCTAAAACAAATCAGACTTACAGTTTTGGTTTCTAGTCTGTTATTTTTGGGGCCAGATTTTAGGTGATTCCTTGTCTGGACAGTTTTTAAATGAATATATTGATTTTTTTCTTATGTTCAGTGTTTGGGATGTTTTCTGTCAGACCTTACATTGCAACACCGTCATGAGTGAAACTTAGTTGTTTTTTTTTGTTTTTAAACATGCATTTAAGCTATTGAATTTTATAGGAAAAATACCAGATGTTTGTGATTGGTACCACGCATTGGAAAGAGTTTACAAATGAATTCGTATTTCTCTGATCTTACTCTTAGGCTAGTCTGTATTCAAAATAAACTATGTATGAAATCCAACTCGGATATCTCTTCCGTGCTTGTTCGTTTGTATGCTTTAAATCATGATGTAATTGTGAAACTGATTCTTAGAAACTAACTAATTTCATCGAGATACCTCCTTAATGCAACATTTAATTACTATATGGTGTTTCATCACTGAACGTGGGCGTTACAAACACACACAAATATAATGGTTCACATTAATAAGGCTTCATCCATTTCCATTGGAGTAGTGTGCAGGAGAGTAGACGTATAGCTTTGATAGTTCCCCAAACAACTTACTAATACCGTAGAATCTAAACTTTCCAGAATAAATTCCCCTTCTCGAATAACCCAACAACAAAACCCATAAATTACATCAAACATGTATCCGTAGATTACAATTTTTTAGTTTTGGTTGAAGAGGAACAGCTAAACTGGCTGGGGGGGGGGGGGTTATGTAGCAGTATGTCAGTGCGTTAATTGGTAGCTTGAGACATCACATAATAGCTTCCGACGAGCACGTGACTCGAACATCTTTTTCTGGAGTGTTCTTTCTTAGGCGGTCCTAAAGGTATTCATACAGGTAATTTTTCTCACTATCCACACGTTTCAAGCCCAAGCACGCGATCATGCTGAGTGTTAGGCGGGTTTTCGCAGGCCAGCATTACTGCCAGGTGCCGGGTGTGACTCCGTGGAGTGATGAAAAAAACTCGAAATGGGAAACTGTAGAGATCAAAAGCTTTACGTTACACCAAAATCAAATAAATGGAGATCAGGAGAGCCTTCCGGAAAACCAGAAGGAAGTTCAGAACACAGAACATCGACAGATAACATTCAAAAACCAGGAAGATGATGTGTGTTTAGCCTGTTTGGTCGTAAGTATGAACAATAAGCTTTTAAAACACTTATTCATCATATTAGTCTACGAGAAACAAACTTTTAAAACACTTATTAATCATATTAGTCTATGAGGAACAAGCTTTTAAAACACTTATTAATCATATTAGTCTACGAGGAACAAACTTTTAAAACACTTATTAATCATATTAGTCTACGAGAAACAAACTTTTAAAACACTTATTAATCATATTAGTCTACGAGAAAAGCTTTTAAAACACTTATTAATCATACTAGGCTACGAGAAACAAACTTTTAAAACACTTATTAATCATATTAGTCTACGAGAAACAAACTTTTAAAACACTTATTAATCATATTAGTCTACGAGAAACAAGCTTTTAAAACACTTATTAATCATACTAGGCTACGAGAAACAAACTTTTAAAACACTTATTACTCATATTAGTCTACGAGGAACAAGCTTTTAAAACACTTATCAATCATATTAGTCTACGAGAAACAAACTTTTAAAACACTTATGAATCATATTAGTCTACGAGGAACAAGCTTTTAAAACACTTATCAATCATATTAGTCTACGAGAAACAAACTTTTAAACACTTATTAATCATATTAGTCTATGAGGAACAAACTTTTAAAACACTTGTTAATCATGTTAGTTTACGAAGAACAAACTTTTAAAACACTTATTAATCATATTAGTCTACGAGAAACAAGCTTTTAAAACACTTATCAATCATACTAGGCTACGAGAAACAAACTTTTAAAACACTTATTCATCATATTAGTCTACGAGGAACAAACTTTTAAAACACTTGTTAATCATATTAGTCTGAGGAACAAGCTTTTAAAACTTATTAATCATATTAGTTTACGAGGAACAAGCTTTTAAAACACTTATTAATCATATTAGTTTACGAGGAACAAGCTTTTAAAACACTTATTCATCATATTAGTCTACGAGAAACAAGCCTTTAAAACACTTATTAATCATATTAGTCTACGAGGAACAAGCTTTTAAAACTTACTCATCAATCGTATTAGTTTACGAGGAACAAACTTTGGAAAGATCGATCATAACAATCTAGTGTAGAATATTTCAGTACTGAAATTAAGAAAATATTAAATCCATACTGTAAATTTTCGAGGTATGTTAATTAGCGCGAAGAAAATAAAATCTCTACTAACATGGCATTAAATTATTTGTTTTCGATGACGAGGAACCCACTTTGAGAGTAATAATGGTTGGAGACGGCTTGAATGGGTAATGAAGAAAAACTTTAATATAAGTTTAACATAACAGCAGATGATGACAAAACCTTGTCGAAACGTTGTACATTTGCTGTTATGTTAAACTTATATTAAATTTTTTCTTTATTACCCATTCAAGCCGTCTCCAACCATTATTAAATTATTTGTTTGCTTATATGCACAATTACTCTTTGGGACTGAAAGGAGAACTCCATTTAAATAACTTCACGTATACCCAAATAGGTTATTCAGCGTTGATGTAAAATTACGAGTTATATCTGTGAAGCAGTGTTCTTGCCACGTGGAATTCCTTTTATTAATGCCGTAATGGCCAGTTTTTACACTGGGTGTTGCAACAGACAATAGCATAATATAAAATCATTATCAATCAGTTTGTAGACGGTATATAACAAGTCGGCAATTTAAGTATTGTTACGTCTCCGTTCGTTAGTTAATTGTCCGTAAATTCTTACCGATAGAAGTCCTTTCTTTAATAAAACTGGTTTATTCTTTCTGAATATAACTTTGCGACACACTTAATTTCAACAGTCGCGCTATAACAAACGCTATAATTCTCAACGAACGTCTCACGTGCTCGACTCAACAATACTCCGTTCAATTACACACATTGTTGCCGTCAATTTGTGACCGTCATATATATATATACAAGACTACACTATATCTAGAAGGATCCCGAGATTTAAGGAAAGGACGTGAATCTTCGAGAACGACGTGGCGTGATACTAGTCACGTGACCTCTGCTGACGCAACAGTATTATTGAAATCTTTAGATTTTGGGAAAACATATGTGATACTAAGGAAATGAAGAAGAGTTCATGTGTTGATTTTCTTGGGTAGAGAACTGTATAGTTGTGGGACAATTTACTGTGTGTATATCGTCAGAAATACAGAGGAAAAGAGAATTTTTAAAACCAAACGTTTCGTACTAAACATCCGTTTCTATTGCGCAAAAGTTATTTGTGAAAGAAGTGACTGAAGTTTGAAATTCCCTGTTTGTCATGTATGTTGTTCATGTGGCCTAGTGGTTCGCATACTAGACTGTGGATCAGAGGGTCCCTGGCTCGAGTCCCGTTACCGCGAAATCGCGCTTCGTATTTTGGGGGCCGTTGGTGGTTATAAGAGTAATTGTCAAATTAGTTCCAATGATTGATTAGAATAGCCTAAGAATTGGTGATATGTTCACTAATTCTCTTTTCTCTAGTTATTAGTTCATGGGTATAGCCTCATAACAACCCCTGAAACAAACCAATCACTCACGGTACAATTTACATTGGGGAATTTCTCTTTAATACCCATTTATTATTATTTGTTTTTGTTTTGTTTTTTCTACCAAGGCCATAACGGCACCAGAGTTGAATCTGTATAAGAAAAACTATTTCAAAGCTATAGTGAAGACCTTGTTGGATTTGATGTATGTGCTATGTTATTAAATAGTTGAATTTGTGTAACAGGAAGGTTTTAGTGACAAGGAAAAGAAACAGTGAAGGTAAGAACGAAAGAAAAATATGTTAGAAAAGTAAGACCAAAATTCAGATAAAATATAGAGTTAGAAAAGTACGGTGTACATTTTCATCGTCGTGCAATCCTTAATATTTCTAGGAATATCATAAAGTATATATAGTACCCTTAAGTTTCATATTTTTTAAATATTAATCCAAGTAATATGTGGACCTGCCTTTCAGTGGTAAACGTCTCGGCTTTATAACACCAAAATCCGTGGCTCAATCAGTGCAGTGGAAAGAACACTAATAGCCCATTGTATAGCTTTGTGCCAAAGCAAACGGACAGTATTAACCAAAACTATATATATATACTTCAATGACTGCACGTAAAAAAACATTACAGATAACGTGTTACTCTGGTTGAAGAAAAAATCATAAATACAATTTAAGATGAAAATTACTCTGTATGGTAACCGGAAACTGTTGATCTAAAACTGTGGCAGTTTAGTATTGTACAATAACCAGAAACTGTTGATCTAAAACTGTGGCAGTTTAGTATTGTACAATAACCAGAAACTGTTTAAAACTGTGGCAGTTTAGTATTGTACGATAACCAGAAACTGTTGATCTAAAACTGTGGCAGTTTAGTATTGTACGATAACCATAAGAAAATATCGAAAAAATGTAGCTAAGGTTTCTTCAGAAGAAAATGTTCCATAAAAAAGTAATGTATTATTAACGTTGTTCTTTGTTACAAAAAAATACAAAGAAATTGATAGGGAAATCTCAAACAAGAGAAAACTTTACAGGTCATTGTTTTTCTGCAAAAAAATGTAAAAACAGTAAAATGGCTTCAAGAAGGAAACTATGTAAACCATGAAGAGGCTGACCCGTTATTTTCCTCTCCATTATAAAGATGTTATAACATAACTTGTCAGTCAAAGAAGGAAATTATGTAAACCATGAAGAGGCTGACCCGTTATTTTCCTCTCCATTATAAAGATGTTATAACATAACTTGTCAGTCAAAGAAGGAAATTATGTAAACCATGAAGAGGCTGACCCGTTATTTTCCTCTCCATTATAAAGATGTTATAACATAACTTGTCAGTCAGGCTGAGTGTGTATGATCCAGCTTTAACTATAAGTTTGTGGAACGACCCAACTGTCTACAATTATAAAACATTTAAAGGAACAACGTTACATCATTCACGTTTTATGTAATAATGGATACACTGATGTTTCGGAGTTCACTTCGTACAGATTCATTGAAAGTTTGTTCTTTTCAGTACACTGTTTGTTATTTACCTTGTATAAAATCATTTGAACCACAGACGTCCAAAAAATATGTTAGAAATATATATTTCCAAAGTTCCGTACCTCAACAAGACAACGGTCAACTTACCAAGGATGAACTAGAGGTATTACCTTGTTTGGAAAAAATAGTTCAGTTACACTTTGTATGCTTGTTGCTTGAGGAATGTCTTTTAAAGGTTAAACCTGGATTCCACAAAACAACACCTTGTGCTTGTTGCATCTCCTCGCCACGATTTAGAATGATTCTCATGTTAAGAATGCTTCACTCTAGGAGTCTTTACCATATATATATGTATATACACATACATTTGGTACTGTGCAAAAGTGTTAAGACAAAGTTAAAAATTAGATTTCAGGCTACTTTCAAAGAACAGTGGAAGGTAAATCACAAGTGAAACATCAAAATTTTATTAATTTTTCATATTTAGTACAACAGAAACTCGGTGGAAGTGCTTGAGTTCAGCAAACAGTTAATATTTTGTGTGTTCTTCTTTTGCTTTAATAACTGCAGACAGCCTTTCTGACATTATTGCAACATATTTAGTCGTTAGTCTCTAAAGTTTCTTTGGAAGTAACTTTTGATTTATCAAATCCCAGATCTGCTCAATTGGATTGACATCGGGCTCTGTGGGGGTCCTTGTAGGATTTGAATGACTCCAGCAGCTTCTTTCTTAGCTAAGTAGTTTCTGCATAGGTTGGATGAGTGTTTGGGATCATTATCTTCTTGATAGTAGAATCCTTTACCAATAATAAGTAAATCACTGGGTACACCATGATGGACCAGTATCTGATGGTACTTGCACTGGTCCATTATTCCATCTACTTTGAAAATATCTCCTGTCTTCTCAGCAGAAAAACACCCCCAAGCCATCACACTGCCTCCCCCATGTTTCATGGGAGGTGCTATGCATTGAGGTAAGTATCTTTCGCCTTTATTCTGCCAGATGTACATCCTGCACTTTGAACCAGATATTTCAAACTTGGACTCATCCATCCATAACACCCTTTTCCAAAAATCAACAGTCCAGTTTTTATACTTTTAAACAAATTTCAGCCTCTTGACAATATTTGGAGATCGAAGTAAAGGTTTTTTAACAGCAACGAGACCAAATTTTCCATTCTTGTTGAGTCTTGATACTGTAGATCTGGACACTTTTCTGTCATATGGTACATGGTCGTTTATCTAGTGCTTGAGATCAGTGGCAGTCTTTCTTCTGTTCCGAAGGCTGCATAAATGAAGATACTTAATATCTGTATCATTGAGTTTTGGTGTTCTGCCTCTTCCTTTCCTATTTTCAAATTTAGCTATCTTGGTCTCATGTCTAGGGTGTGCTTGACAGTGTGTGGGGAGCATTTCAAGTCTGCAGCAATTTGTCGGAGAGTCAAACTAGCATCACGTAAAGATTTTATGCGAACTCTCTGCTCTACTGACAATACTCTATGCTTTTTGGGCCATGGCATGACAACAAAACTTAATATATAGTGTTAAACACTGTTTTTTATCAAGGTTTATTTGTGGAGTTGTATTAAATTCATTTCTTCTTCATATACCGGTACCATATGCTAGCTTCTTTCTATATAGTTAAGACACTGCA